>NW_027136249.1:0-54535 GCF_039906515.1 Pseudorca crassidens | reverse complement strand
AACACCGCAGGATGGCTTCAGGCCCTAATCTGGTTCCGGCACGGCACACTGAGCCTTTGGTTAATTCCTCTTCCTGGTGGGAAATGAGAGTTAAATTTGCCCGTCCAGACACCTTCCAGCTAGTCTCTCATTGGTTCTCGCTATTCCTGTTCATCTTCCGCAGAAATTGCAAACTGGGCCAAACAGGAGGTTAAAGGGACTGACTCTCCAAGTCGGGAGGGTGTTAGTAAAGCGTCTGGAATGTTGCACCCGAGTACCAGGGTACGAAAACTGAGACATATTTGAACACGTCTCCCGATCACATGGTTGATCATACTCTAGGTTCCACATGCATGTTTTAGCTGAAGGAAGAATACCTTAAACCTGGGTAGTTGAAACCCGTGGAATGGGTACCATGCAATATGACTTCAAAGGGTCTTCATTTGCTCACCGAACCTCTCCAATCCTATCACTGCTGCGTTTATGCCCCTGTACACATGCTTGATTCTCTTTCGGAGACATAGCAATCCATAGGTTTTAAGATACTTACTAGTCAGGTACATTCTTAGGCATTTAATATGCGGTGTTGAGTCCATTTCGTTGAGCAAGGAGTAGCTCTTGTCTATTCCATATTTGGCTTAAGGAACTTTATCTGTGCTCATTTCAATCTCTGGTTTTATGCAGCACCCCAACTCACCTTTCCCCTTAAGCAAGCATAAGTTGGTTTTCTAAATTTGAGACCCTGTTCTGTTCTGTAATTCAGTTCCTGTGTAGCCAAGTTTACATTCCGTGTATTACTGATATCTTATGATGTTTCTTTTTCTGTGTGACTTATTTCAGTTAGAATCATCATACCTGAATCCACTCATTGTGCTGCTAAGGGCCTGATGACATAGATTTCATTGCTGAGTGATATTGCTTTGTAAGTAAATACCACAACTTCTTTATCCATTTTTCACTTTCTGCGATGTTGAACTTGTACGGTACACGAGGTTCTTGTAAACAGAGGCGTCCCAAACTTTGGGGTGGCTGTGTCTTTTTGATTTTAATTTCCCTAAGCTATAGGACCATAAGTGGAAGTGCCCTAGGCTCTGTTGCTTTGTTTTTTAGATGTTTCAGGAAACACCATACACTTCTCCCGAGTGTCTGTTGGCAATTTACATCCCGCCCATCAGCATAACAAGGCTCCCAGTTCTCCATGGCCTGTCCTGCCTTTCTGGATTTTACACTTTTTTCAGATGGCCCTTTTGACCGGGGGGAAGTGAGACTTCATTGTAGTGCAGATTTCCTTTGCAAGCTTGCTTGGTTGGCCAAAAAGGGCGTATGCGTTTTTTCCTGAATATATTCAGGAAAAAACGCATACGCCCTTTTTGGCCAAGTGCATCATTGTGGACGTTCTGCCTCTTTTCCTATGCTTTCAATGCAATTCCAGTCTGCCTCCTGAAATCGGTTTCCTGCAATTCTGCCCCGCTTTCAAGTCCTCTGGGCAGCCTTACTTCAGTATATTTTTGGACGATAGCTGTCATTTGTAACTCTGCAGGTTTGTGAATTACAGTGCCCCTGAGCTCCTTTCTTCAACTCGCTTTCTTTTGAGCTGGCCGCAACACCGCAGGATGGCTTCAGGCCCTAATCTGGTTCCGGCACGGCACGCTGAGCCTTTGGTTAATTCCTCTTCCTGGTGGGAAATGAGAGTTAAATTTGCCCGTCCAGACACCTTCCAGCTAGTCTCTCATTGGTTCTCGCTATTCCTGTTCATCTTCCGCAGAAATTGCAAACTGGGCCAAACAGGAGGTTAAAGGGACTGACTCTCCAAGTCGGGAGGGTGTTAGTAAAGCGTCTGGAATGTTGCACCCGAGTACCAGGGTACGAAAACTGAGACATATTTGAACACGTCTCCCGATCACATGGTTGATCATACTCTAGGTTCCACATGCATGTTTTAGCTGAAGGAAGAATACCTTAAACCTGGGTAGTTGAAACCCGTGGAATGGGTACCATGCAATATGACTTCAAAGGGTCTTCATTTGCTCACCGAACCTCTCCAATCCTATCACTGCTGCGTTTATGCCCCTGTACACATGCTTGATTCTCTTCGGAGACATAGCAATCCATAGGTTTTAAGATACTTACTAGTCAGGTACATTCTTAGCCATTTAATATGCGGTGTTGAGTCCATTTCGTTGAGCAAGGAGTAGCTCTTGTCTATTCCATATTTGGCTTAAGGAACTTTATCTGTGCTCATTTCAATCTCTGGTTTTATGCAGCACCCCAACTCACCTTTCCCCTTAAGCAAGCATAAGTTGGTTTTCTAAATTTGAGACCCTGTTCTGTTCTGTAATTCAGTTCCTGTGTAGCCAAGTTTACATTCCGTGTATTACTGATATCTTATGATGTTTCTTTTTCTGTGTGACTTATTTCAGTTAGAATCATCATACCTGAATCCACTCATTGTGCTGCTAAGGGCCTGATGACATAGATTTCATTGCTGAGTGATATTGCTTTGTAAGTAAATACCACAACTTCTTTATCCATTTTTCACTTTCTGCGATGTTGAACTTGTACTGTACACGAGGTTCTTGTAAACAGAGGCGTCCCAAACTTTGGGGTGGCTGTGTCTTTTTGATTTTAATTTCCCTAAGCTATAGGACCATAAGTGGAAGTGCCCTAGGCTCTGTTGCTTTGTTTTTTAGATGTTTCAGGAAACACCATACACTTCTCCCGAGTGTCTGTTGGCAATTTACATCCCGCCCATCAGCATAACAAGGCTCCCAGTTCTCCATGGCCTGTCCTGCCTTTCTGGATTTTACACTTTTTTCAGATGGCCCTTTTGACCGGGGGGAAGTGAGACTTCATTGTAGTGCAGATTTCCTTTGCAAGCTTGCTTGGTTGGCCAAAAAGGGCGTATGCGTTTTTTCCTGAATATATTCAGGAAAAAACGCATACGCCCTTTTTGGCCAAGTGCATCATTGTGGACGTTCTGCCTCTTTTCCTATGCTTTCAATGCAATTCCAGTCTGCCTCCTGAAATCGGTTTCCTGCAATTCTGCCCCGCTTTCAAGTCCTCTGGGCAGCCTTACTTCAGTATATTTTTGGACGATAGCTGTCATTTATAACTCTGCAGGTTTGTGAATTACAGTGCCCCTGAGCTCCTTTCTTCAACTCGCTTTCTTTTGAGCTGGCCGCAACACCGCAGGATGGCTTCAGGCCCTAATCTGGTTCCGGCACGGCACGCTGAGCCTTTGGTTAATTCCTCTTCCTGGTGGGAAATGAGAGTTAAATTTGCCCGTCCAGACACCTTCCAGCTAGTCTCTCATTGGTTCTCGCTATTCCTGTTCATCTTCCGCAGAAATTGCAAACTGGGCCAAACAGGAGGTTAAAGGGACTGACTCTCCAAGTCGGGAGGGTGTTAGTAAAGCGTCTGGAATGTTGCACCCGAGTACCAGGGTACGAAAACTGAGACATATTTGAACACGTCTCCCGATCACATGGTTGATCATACTCTAGGTTCCACATGCATGTTTTAGCTGAAGGAAGAATACCTTAAACCTGGGTAGTTGAAACCCGTGGAATGGGTACCATGCAATATGACTTCAAAGGGTCTTCATTTGCTCACCGAACCTCTCCAATCCTATCACTGCTGCGTTTATGCCCCTGTACACATGCTTGATTCTCTTTCGGAGACATAGCAATCCATAGGTTTTAAGATACTTACTAGTCAGGTACATTCTTAGGCATTTAATATGCGGTGTTGAGTCCATTTCGTTGAGCAAGGAGTAGCTCTTGTCTATTCCATATTTGGCTTAAGGAACTTTATCTGTGCTCATTTCAATCTCTGGTTTTATGCAGCACCCCAACTCACCTTTCCCCTTAAGCAAGCATAAGTTGGTTTTCTAAATTTGAGACCCTGTTCTGTTCTGTAATTCAGTTCCTGTGTAGCCAAGTTTACATTCCGTGTATTACTGATATCTTATGATGTTTCTTTTTCTGTGTGACTTATTTCAGTTAGAATCATCATACCTGAATCCACTCATTGTGCTGCTAAGGGCCTGATGACATAGATTTCATTGCTGAGTGATATTGCTTTGTAAGTAAATACCACAACTTCTTTATCCATTTTTCACTTTCTGCGATGTTGAACTTGTACTGTACACGAGGTTCTTGTAAACAGAGGCGTCCCAAACTTTGGGGTGGCTGTGTCTTTTTGATTTTAATTTCCCTAAGCTATAGGACCATAAGTGGAAGTGCCCTAGGCTCTGTTGCTTTGTTTTTAGATGTTTCAGGAAACACCATACACTTCTCCCGAGTGTCTGTTGGCAATTTACATCCCGCCCATCAGCATAACAAGGCTCCCAGTTCTCCATGGCCTGTCCTGCCTTTCTGGATTTTACACTTTTTTCAGATGGCCCTTTTGACCGGGGGAAGTGAGACTTCATTGTAGTGCAGATTTCCTTTGCAAGCTTGCTTGGTTGGCCAAAAAGGGCGTATGCGTTTTTTCCTGAATATATTCAGGAAAAAACGCATACGCCCTTTTTGGCCAAGTGCATCATTGTGGACGTTCTGCCTCTTTTCCTATGCTTTCAATGCAATTCCAGTCTGCCTCCTGAAATCGGTTTCCTGCAATTCTGCCCCGCTTTCAAGTCCTCTGGGCAGCCTTACTTCAGTATATTTTTGGACGATAGCTGTCATTTATAACTCTGCAGGTTTGTGAATTACAGTGTCCCTGAGCTCCTTTCTTCAACTCGCTTTCTTTTGAGCTGGCCGCAACACCGCAGGATGGCTTCAGGCCCTAATCTGGTTCCGGCACGGCACGCTGAGCCTTTGGTTAATTCCTCTTCCTGGTGGGAAATGAGAGTTAAATTTGCCCGTCCAGACACCTTCCAGCTAGTCTCTCATTGGTTCTCGCTATTCCTGTTCATCTTCCGCAGAAATTGCAAACTGGGCCAAACAGGAGGTTAAAGGACTGACTCTCCAAGTCGGGAGGGTGTTAGTAAAGCGTCTGGAATGTTGCACCCGAGTACCAGGGTACGAAAACTGAGACATATTTGAACACGTCTCCCGATCACATGGTTGATCATACTCTAGGTTCCACATGCATGTTTTAGCTGAAGGAAGAATACCTTAAACCTGGGTAGTTGAAACCCGTGGAATGGGTACCATGCAATATGACTTCAAAGGGTCTTCATTTGCTCACCGAACCTCTCCAATCCTATCACTGCTGCGTTTATGCCCCTGTACACATGCTTGATTCTCTTTCGGAGACATAGCAATCCATAGGTTTTAAGATACTTACTAGTCAGGTACATTCTTAGGCATTTAATATGCGGTGTTGAGTCCATTTCGTTGAGCAAGGAGTAGCTCTTGTCTATTCCATATTTGGCTTAAGGAACTTTATCTGTGCTCATTTCAATCTCTGGTTTTATGCAGCACCCCAACTCACCTTTCCCCTTAAGCAAGCATAAGTTGGTTTTCTAAATTTGAGACCCTGTTCTGTTCTGTAATTCAGTTCCTGTGTAGCCAAGTTTACATTCCGTGTATTACTGATATCTTATGATGTTTCTTTTTCTGTGTGACTTATTTCAGTTAGAATCATCATACCTGAATCCACTCATTGTGCTGCTAAGGGCCTGATGACATAGATTTCATTGCTGAGTGATATTGCTTTGTAAGTAAATACCACAACTTCTTTATCCATTTTTCACTTTCTGCGATGTTGAACTTGTACGGTACACGAGGTTCTTGTAAACAGAGGCGTCCCAAACTTTGGGGTGGCTGTGTCTTTTTGATTTTAATTTCCCTAAGCTATAGGACCATAAGTGGAAGTGCCCTAGGCTCTGTTGCTTTGTTTTGTAGATGTTTCAGGAAACACCATACACTTCTCCCGAGTGTCTGTTGGCAATTTACATCCCGCCCATCAGCATAACAAGGCTCCCAGTTCTCCATGGCCTGTCCTGCCTTTCTGGATTTTACACTTTTTTCAGATGGCCCTTTTGACCGGGGGGAAGTGAGACTTCATTGTAGTGCAGATTTCCTTTGCAAGCTTGCTTGGTTGGCCAAAAAGGGCGTATGCGTTTTTTCCTGAATATATTCAGGAAAAAACGCATACGCCCTTTTTGGCCAAGTGCATCATTGTGGACGTTCTGCCTCTTTTCCTATGCTTTCAATGCAATTCCAGTCTGCCTCCTGAAATCGGTTTCCTGCAATTCTGCCCCGCTTTCAAGTCCTCTGGGCAGCCTTACTTCAGTATATTTTTGGACGATAGCTGTCATTTATAACTCTGCAGGTTTGTGAATTACAGTGCCCCTGAGCTCCTTTCTTCAACTCGCTTTCTTTTGAGCTGGCCGCAACACCGCAGGATGGCTTCAGGCCCTAATCTGGTTCCGGCACGGCACGCTGAGCCTTTGGTTAATTCCTCTTCCTGGTGGGAAATGAGAGTTAAATTTGCCCGTCCAGACACCTTCCAGCTAGTCTCTCATTGGTTCTCGCTATTCCTGTTCATCTTCCGCAGAAATTGCAAACTGGGCCAAACAGGAGGTTAAAGGGACTGACTCTCCAAGTCGGGAGGGTGTTAGTAAAGCGTCTGGAATGTTGCACCCGAGTACCAGGGTACGAAAACTGAGACATATTTGAACACGTCTCCCGATCACATGGTTGATCATACTCTAGGTTCCACATGCATGTTTTAGCTGAAGGAAGAATACCTTAAACCTGGGTAGTTGAAACCCGTGGAATGGGTACCATGCAATATGACTTCAAAGGGTCTTCATTTGCTCACCGAACCTCTCCAATCCTATCACTGCTGCGTTTATGCCCCTGTACACATGCTTGATTCTCTTTCGGAGACATAGCAATCCATAGGTTTTAAGATACTTACTAGTCAGGTACATTCTTAGGCATTTAATATGCGGTGTTGAGTCCATTTCGTTGAGCAAGGAGTAGCTCTTGTCTATTCCATATTTGGCTTAAGGAACTTTATCTGTGCTCATTTCAATCTCTGGTTTTATGCAGCACCCCAACTCACCTTTCCCCTTAAGCAAGCATAAGTTGGTTTTCTAAATTTGAGACCCTGTTCTGTTCTGTAATTCAGTTCCTGTGTAGCCAAGTTTACATTCCGTGTATTACTGATATCTTATGATGTTTCTTTTTCTGTGTGACTTATTTCAGTTAGAATCATCATACCTGAATCCACTCATTGTGCTGCTAAGGGCCTGATGACATAGATTTCATTGCTGAGTGATATTGCTTTGTAAGTAAATACCACAACTTCTTTATCCATTTTTCACTTTCTGCGATGTTGAACTTGTACGGTAAACGAGGTTCTTGTAAACAGAGGCGTCCCAAACTTTGGGGTGGCTGTGTCTTTTTGATTTTAATTTCCCTAAGCTATAGGACCATAAGTGGAAGTGCCCTAGGCTCTGTTGCTTTGTTTTTTAGATGTTTCAGGAAACACCATACACTTCTCCCGAGTGTCTGTTGGCAATTTACATCCCGCCCATCAGCATAACAAGGCTCCCAGTTCTCCATGGCCTGTCCTGCCTTTCTGGATTTTACACTTTTTTCAGATGGCCCTTTTGACCGGGGGGAAGTGAGACTTCATTGTAGTGCAGATTTCCTTTGCAAGCTTGCTTGGTTGGCCAAAAAGGGCGTATGCGTTTTTTCCTGAATATATTCAGGAAAAAACGCATACGCCCTTTTTGGCCAAGTGCATCATTGTGGACGTTCTGCCTCTTTTCCTATGCTTTCAATGCAATTCCAGTCTGCCTCCTGAAATCGGTTTCCTGCAATTCTGCCCCGCTTTCAAGTCCTCTGGGCAGCCTTACTTCAGTATATTTTTGGACGATAGCTGTCATTTGTAACTCTGCAGGTTTGTGAATTACAGTGCCCCTGAGCTCCTTTCTTCAACTCGCTTTCTTTTGAGCTGGCCGCAACACCGCAGGATGGCTTCAGGCCCTAATCTGGTTCCGGCACGGCACGCTGAGCCTTTGGTTAATTCCTCTTCCTGGTGGGAAATGAGAGTTAAATTTGCCCGTCCAGACACCTTCCAGCTAGTCTCTCATTGGTTCTCGCTATTCCTGTTCATCTTCCGCAGAAATTGCAAACTGGGCCAAACAGGAGGTTAAAGGGACTGACTCTCCAAGTCGGGAGGGTGTTAGTAAAGCGTCTGGAATGTTGCACCCGAGTACCAGGGTACGAAAACTGAGACATATTTGAACACGTCTCCCGATCACATGGTTGATCATACTCTAGGTTCCACATGCATGTTTTAGCTGAAGGAAGAATACCTTAAACCTGGGTAGTTGAAACCCGTGGAATGGGTACCATGCAATATGACTTCAAAGGGTCTTCATTTGCTCACCGAACCTCTCCAATCCTATCACTGCTGCGTTTATGCCCCTGTACACATGCTTGATTCTCTTTCGGAGACATAGCAATCCATAGGTTTTAAGATACTTACTAGTCAGGTACATTCTTAGGCATTTAATATGCGGTGTTGAGTCCATTTCGTTGAGCAAGGAGTAGCTCTTGTCTATTCCATATTTGGCTTAAGGAACTTTATCTGTGCTCATTTCAATCTCTGGTTTTATGCAGCACCCCAACTCACCTTTCCCCTTAAGCAAGCATAAGTTGGTTTTCTAAATTTGAGACCCTGTTCTGTTCTGTAATTCAGTTCCTGTGTAGCCAAGTTTACATTCCGTGTATTACTGATATCTTATGATGTTTCTTTTTCTGTGTGACTTATTTCAGTTAGAATCATCATACCTGAATCCACTCATTGTGCTGCTAAGGGCCTGATGACATAGATTTCATTGCTGAGTGATATTGCTTTGTAAGTAAATACCACAACTTCTTTATCCATTTTTCACTTTCTGCGATGTTGAACTTGTACGGTAAACGAGGTTCTTGTAAACAGAGGCGTCCCAAACTTTGGGGTGGCTGTGTCTTTTTGATTTTAATTTCCCTAAGCTATAGGACCATAAGTGGAAGTGCCCTAGGCTCTGTTGCTTTGTTTTGTAGATGTTTCAGGAAACACCATACACTTCTCCCGAGTGTCTGTTGGCAATTTACATCCCGCCCATCAGCATAACAAGGCTCCCAGTTCTCCATGGCCTGTCCTGCCTTTCTGGATTTTACACTTTTTTCAGATGGCCCTTTTGACCGGGGGGAAGTGAGACTTCATTGTAGTGCAGATTTCCTTTGCAAGCTTGCTTGGTTGGCCAAAAAGGGCGTATGCGTTTTTTCCTGAATATATTCAGGAAAAAACGCATACGCCCTTTTTGGCCAAGTGCATCATTGTGGACGTTCTGCCTCTTTTCCTATGCTTTCAATGCAATTCCAGTCTGCCTCCTGAAATCGGTTTCCTGCAATTCTGCCCCGCTTTCAAGTCCTCTGGGCAGCCTTACTTCAGTATATTTTTGGACGATAGCTGTCATTTATAACTCTGCAGGTTTGTGAATTACAGTGCCCCTGAGCTCCTTTCTTCAACTCGCTTTCTTTTGAGCTGGCCGCAACACCGCAGGATGGCTTCAGGCCCTAATCTGGTTCCGGCACGGCACGCTGAGCCTTTGGTTAATTCCTCTTCCTGGTGGGAAATGAGAGTTAAATTTGCCCGTCCAGACACCTTCCAGCTAGTCTCTCATTGGTTCTCGCTATTCCTGTTCATCTTCCGCAGAAATTGCAAACTGGGCCAAACAGGAGGTTAAAGGGACTGACTCTCCAAGTCGGGAGGGTGTTAGTAAAGCGTCTGGAATGTTGCACCCGAGTACCAGGGTACGAAAACTGAGACATATTTGAACACGTCTCCCGATCACATGGTTGATCATACTCTAGGTTCCACATGCATGTTTTAGCTGAAGGAAGAATACCTTAAACCTGGGTAGTTGAAACCCGTGGAATGGGTACCATGCAATATGACTTCAAAGGGTCTTCATTTGCTCACCGAACCTCTCCAGTCCTATCACTGCTGCGTTTATGCCCCTGTACACATGCTTGATTCTCTTTCGGAGACATAGCAATCCATAGGTTTTAAGATACTTACTAGTCAGGTACATTCTTAGGCATTTAATATGCGGTGTTGAGTCCATTTCGTTGAGCAAGGAGTAGCTCTTGTCTATTCCATATTTGGCTTAAGGAACTTTATCTGTGCTCATTTCAATCTCTGGTTTTATGCAGCACCCCAACTCACCTTTCCCCTTAAGCAAGCATAAGTTGGTTTTCTAAATTTGAGACCCTGTTCTGTTCTGTAATTCAGTTCCTGTGTAGCCAAGTTTACATTCCGTGTATTACTGATATCTTATGATGTTTCTTTTTCTGTGTGACTTATTTCAGTTAGAATCATCATACTTGAATCCACTCATTGTGCTGCTAAGGGCCTGATGACATAGATTTCATTGCTGAGTGATATTGCTTTGTAAGTAAATACCACAACTTCTTTATCCATTTTTCACTTTCTGCGATGTTGAACTTGTACGGTAAACGAGGTTCTTGTAAACAGAGGCGTCCCAAACTTTGGGGTGGCTGTGTCTTTTTGATTTTAATTTCCCTAAGCTATAGGACCATAAGTGGAAGTGCCCTAGGCTCTGTTGCTTTGTTTTTTAGATGTTTCAGGAAACACCATACACTTCTCCCGAGTGTCTGTTGGCAATTTACATCCCGCCCATCAGCATAACAAGGCTCCCAGTTCTCCATGGCCTGTCCTGCCTTTCTGGATTTTACACTTTTTTCAGATGGCCCTTTTGACCGGGGGGAAGTGAGACTTCATTGTAGTGCAGATTTCCTTTGCAAGCTTGCTTGGTTGGCCAAAAAGGGCGTATGCGTTTTTTCCTGAATATATTCAGGAAAAAACGCATACGCCCTTTTTGGCCAAGTGCATCATTGTGGACGTTCTGCCTCTTTTCCTATGCTTTCAATGCAATTCCAGTCTGCCTCCTGAAATCGGTTTCCTGCAATTCTGCCCCGCTTTCAAGTCCTCTGGGCAGCCTTACTTCAGTATATTTTTGGACGATAGCTGTCATTTGTAACTCTGCAGGTTTGTGAATTACAGTGCCCCTGAGCTCCTTTCTTCAACTCGCTTTCTTTTGAGCTGGCCGCAACACCGCAGGATGGCTTCAGGCCCTAATCTGGTTCCGGCACGGCACGCTGAGCCTTTGGTTAATTCCTCTTCCTGGTGGGAAATGAGAGTTAAATTTGCCCGTCCAGACACCTTCCAGCTAGTCTCTCATTGGTTCTCGCTATTCCTGTTCATCTTCCGCAGAAATTGCAAACTGGGCCAAACAGGAGGTTAAAGGGACTGACTCTCCAAGTCGGGAGGGTGTTAGTAAAGCGTCTGGAATGTTGCACCCGAGTACCAGGGTACGAAAACTGAGACATATTTGAACACGTCTCCCGATCACATGGTTGATCATACTCTAGGTTCCACATGCATGTTTTAGCTGAAGGAAGAATACCTTAAACCTGGGTAGTTGAAACCCGTGGAATGGGTACCATGCAATATGACTTCAAAGGGTCTTCATTTGCTCACCGAACCTCTCCAATCCTATCACTGCTGCGTTTATGCCCCTGTACACATGCTTGATTCTCTTTCGGAGACATAGCAATCCATAGGTTTTAAGATACTTACTAGTCAGGTACATTCTTAGGCATTTAATATGCGGTGTTGAGTCCATTTCGTTGAGCAAGGAGTAGCTCTTGTCTATTCCATATTTGGCTTAAGGAACTTTATCTGTGCTCATTTCAATCTCTGGTTTTATGCAGCACCCCAACTCACCTTTCCCCTTAAGCAAGCATAAGTTGGTTTTCTAAATTTGAGACCCTGTTCTGTTCTGTAATTCAGTTCCTGTGTAGCCAAGTTTACATTCCGTGTATTACTGATATCTTATGATGTTTCTTTTTCTGTGTGACTTATTTCAGTTAGAATCATCATACCTGAATCCACTCATTGTGCTGCTAAGGGCCTGATGACATAGATTTCATTGCTGAGTGATATTGCTTTGTAAGTAAATACCACAACTTCTTTATCCATTTTTCACTTTCTGCGATGTTGAACTTGTACGGTAAACGAGGTTCTTGTAAACAGAGGCGTCCCAAACTTTGGGGTGGCTGTGTCTTTTTGATTTTAATTTCCCTAAGCTATAGGACCATAAGTGGAAGTGCCCTAGGCTCTGTTGCTTTGTTTTTTAGATGTTTCAGGAAACACCATACACTTCTCCCGAGTGTCTGTTGGCAATTTACATCCCGCCCATCAGCATAACAAGGCTCCCAGTTCTCCATGGCCTGTCCTGCCTTTCTGGATTTTACACTTTTTTCAGATGGCCCTTTTGACCGGGGGGAAGTGAGACTTCATTGTAGTGCAGATTTCCTTTGCAAGCTTGCTTGGTTGGCCAAAAAGGGCGTATGCGTTTTTTCCTGAATATATTCAGGAAAAAACGCATACGCCCTTTTTGGCCAAGTGCATCATTGTGGACGTTCTGCCTCTTTTCCTATGCTTTCAATGCAATTCCAGTCTGCCTCCTGAAATCGGTTTCCTGCAATTCTGCCCCGCTTTCAAGTCCTCTGGGCAGCCTTACTTCAGTATATTTTTGGACGATAGCTGTCATTTATAACTCTGCAGGTTTGTGAATTACAGTGCCCCTGAGCTCCTTTCTTCAACTCGCTTTCTTTTGAGCTGGCCGCAACACCGCAGGATGGCTTCAGGCCCTAATCTGGTTCCGGCACGGCACGCTGAGCCTTTGGTTAATTCCTCTTCCTGGTGGGAAATGAGAGTTAAATTTGCCCGTCCAGACACCTTCCAGCTAGTCTCTCATTGGTTCTCGCTATTCCTGTTCATCTTCCGCAGAAATTGCAAACTGGGCCAAACAGGAGGTTAAAGGGACTGACTCTCCAAGTCGGGAGGGTGTTAGTAAAGCGTCTGGAATGTTGCACCCGAGTACCAGGGTACGAAAACTGAGACATATTTGAACACGTCTCCCGATCACATGGTTGATCATACTCTAGGTTCCACATGCATGTTTTAGCTGAAGGAAGAATACCTTAAACCTGGGTAGTTGAAACCCGTGGAATGGGTACCATGCAATATGACTTCAAAGGGTCTTCATTTGCTCACCGAACCTCTCCAATCCTATCACTGCTGCGTTTATGCCCCTGTACACATGCTTGATTCTCTTTCGGAGACATAGCAATCCATAGGTTTTAAGATACTTACTAGTCAGGTACATTCTTAGGCATTTAATATGCGGTGTTGAGTCCATTTCGTTGAGCAAGGAGTAGCTCTTGTCTATTCCATATTTGGCTTAAGGAACTTTATCTGTGCTCATTTCAATCTCTGGTTTTATGCAGCACCCCAACTCACCTTTCCCCTTAAGCAAGCATAAGTTGGTTTTCTAAATTTGAGACCCTGTTCTGTTCTGTAATTCAGTTCCTGTGTAGCCAAGTTTACATTCCGTGTATTACTGATATCTTATGATGTTTCTTTTTCTGTGTGACTTATTTCAGTTAGAATCATCATACCTGAATCCACTCATTGTGCTGCTAAGGGCCTGATGACATAGATTTCATTGCTGAGTGATATTGCTTTGTAAGTAAATACCACAACTTCTTTATCCATTTTTCACTTTCTGCGATGTTGAACTTGTACGGTACACGAGGTTCTTGTAAACAGAGGCGTCCCAAACTTTGGGGTGGCTGTGTCTTTTTGATTTTAATTTCCCTAAGCTATAGGACCATAAGTGGAAGTGCCCTAGGCTCTGTTGCTTTGTTTTGTAGATGTTTCAGGAAACACCATACACTTCTCCCGAGTGTCTGTTGGCAATTTACATCCCGCCCATCAGCATAACAAGGCTCCCAGTTCTCCATGGCCTGTCCTGCCTTTCTGGATTTTACACTTTTTTCAGATGGCCCTTTTGACCGGGGGGAAGTGAGACTTCATTGTAGTGCAGATTTCCTTTGCAAGCTTGCTTGGTTGGCCAAAAAGGGCGTATGCGTTTTTTCCTGAATATATTCAGGAAAAAACGCATACGCCCTTTTTGGCCAAGTGCATCATTGTGGACGTTCTGCCTCTTTTCCTATGCTTTCAATGCAATTCCAGTCTGCCTCCTGAAATCGGTTTCCTGCAATTCTGCCCCGCTTTCAAGTCCTCTGGGCAGCCTTACTTCAGTATATTTTTGGACGATAGCTGTCATTTATAACTCTGCAGGTTTGTGAATTACAGTGCCCCTGAGCTCCTTTCTTCAACTCGCTTTCTTTTGAGCTGGCCGCAACACCGCAGGATGGCTTCAGGCCCTAATCTGGTTCCGGCACGGCACGCTGAGCCTTTGGTTAATTCCTCTTCCTGGTGGGAAATGAGAGTTAAATTTGCCCGTCCAGACACCTTCCAGCTAGTCTCTCATTGGTTCTCGCTATTCCTGTTCATCTTCCGCAGAAATTGCAAACTGGGCCAAACAGGAGGTTAAAGGGACTGACTCTCCAAGTCGGGAGGGTGTTAGTAAAGCGTCTGGAATGTTGCACCCGAGTACCAGGGTACGAAAACTGAGACATATTTGAACACGTCTCCCGATCACATGGTTGATCATACTCTAGGTTCCACATGCATGTTTTAGCTGAAGGAAGAATACCTTAAACCTGGGTAGTTGAAACCCGTGGAATGGGTACCATGCAATATGACTTCAAAGGGTCTTCATTTGCTCACCGAACCTCTCCAATCCTATCACTGCTGCGTTTATGCCCCTGTACACATGCTTGATTCTCTTTCGGAGACATAGCAATCCATAGGTTTTAAGATACTTACTAGTCAGGTACATTCTTAGGCATTTAATATGCGGTGTTGAGTCCATTTCGTTGAGCAAGGAGTAGCTCTTGTCTATTCCATATTTGGCTTAAGGAACTTTATCTGTGCTCATTTCAATCTCTGGTTTTATGCAGCACCCCAACTCACCTTTCCCCTTAAGCAAGCATAAGTTGGTTTTCTAAATTTGAGACCCTGTTCTGTTCTGTAATTCAGTTCCTGTGTAGCCAAGTTTACATTCCGTGTATTACTGATATCTTATGATGTTTCTTTTTCTGTGTGACTTATTTCAGTTAGAATCATCATACCTGAATCCACTCATTGTGCTGCTAAGGGCCTGATGACATAGATTTCATTGCTGAGTGATATTGCTTTGTAAGTAAATACCACAACTTCTTTATCCATTTTTCACTTTCTGCGATGTTGAACTTGTACGGTACACGAGGTTCTTGTAAACAGAGGCGTCCCAAACTTTGGGGTGGCTGTGTCTTTTTGATTTTAATTTCCCTAAGCTATAGGACCATAAGTGGAAGTGCCCTAGGCTCTGTTGCTTTGTTTTTTAGATGTTTCAGGAAACACCATACACTTCTCCCGAGTGTCTGTTGGCAATTTACATCCCGCCCATCAGCATAACAAGGCTCCCAGTTCTCCATGGCCTGTCCTGCCTTTCTGGATTTTACACTTTTTTCAGATGGCCCTTTTGACCGGGGGGAAGTGAGACTTCATTGTAGTGCAGATTTCCTTTGCAAGCTTGCTTGGTTGGCCAAAAAGGGCGTATGCGTTTTTTCCTGAATATATTCAGGAAAAAACGCATACGCCCTTTTTGGCCAAGTGCATCATTGTGGACGTTCTGCCTCTTTTCCTATGCTTTCAATGCAATTCCAGTCTGCCTCCTGAAATCGGTTTCCTGCAATTCTGCCCCGCTTTCAAGTCCTCTGGGCAGCCTTACTTCAGTATATTTTTGGACGATAGCTGTCATTTGTAACTCTGCAGGTTTGTGAATTACAGTGCCCCTGAGCTCCTTTCTTCAACTCGCTTTCTTTTGAGCTGGCCGCAACACCGCAGGATGGCTTCAGGCCCTAATCTGGTTCCGGCACGGCACGCTGAGCCTTTGGTTAATTCCTCTTCCTGGTGGGAAATGAGAGTTAAATTTGCCCGTCCAGACACCTTCCAGCTAGTCTCTCATTGGTTCTCGCTATTCCTGTTCATCTTCCGCAGAAATTGCAAACTGGGCCAAACAGGAGGTTAAAGGGACTGACTCTCCAAGTCGGGAGGGTGTTAGTAAAGCGTCTGGAATGTTGCACCCGAGTACCAGGGTACGAAAACTGAGACATATTTGAACACGTCTCCCGATCACATGGTTGATCATACTCTAGGTTCCACATGCATGTTTTAGCTGAAGGAAGAATACCTTAAACCTGGGTAGTTGAAACCCGTGGAATGGGTACCATGCAATATGACTTCAAAGGGTCTTCATTTGCTCACCGAACCTCTCCAATCCTATCACTGCTGCGTTTATGCCCCTGTACACATGCTTGATTCTCTTTCGGAGACATAGCAATCCATAGGTTTTAAGATACTTACTAGTCAGGTACATTCTTAGGCATTTAATATGCGGTGTTGAGTCCATTTCGTTGAGCAAGGAGTAGCTCTTGTCTATTCCATATTTGGCTTAAGGAACTTTATCTGTGCTCATTTCAATCTCTGGTTTTATGCAGCACCCCAACTCACCTTTCCCCTTAAGCAAGCATAAGTTGGTTTTCTAAATTTGAGACCCTGTTCTGTTCTGTAATTCAGTTCCTGTGTAGCCAAGTTTACATTCCGTGTATTACTGATATCTTATGATGTTTCTTTTTCTGTGTGACTTATTTCAGTTAGAATCATCATACCTGAATCCACTCATTGTGCTGCTAAGGGCCTGATGACATAGATTTCATTGCTGAGTGATATTGCTTTGTAAGTAAATACCACAACTTCTTTATCCATTTTTCACTTTCTGCGATGTTGAACTTGTACGGTAAACGAGGTTCTTGTAAACAGAGGCGTCCCAAACTTTGGGGTGGCTGTGTCTTTTTGATTTTAATTTCCCTAAGCTATAGGACCATAAGTGGAAGTGCCCTAGGCTCTGTTGCTTTGTTTTTTAGATGTTTCAGGAAACACCATACACTTCTCCCGAGTGTCTGTTGGCAATTTACATCCCGCCCATCAGCATAACAAGGCTCCCAGTTCTCCATGGCCTGTCCTGCCTTTCTGGATTTTACACTTTTTTCAGATGGCCCTTTTGACCGGGGGGAAGTGAGACTTCATTGTAGTGCAGATTTCCTTTGCAAGCTTGCTTGGTTGGCCAAAAAGGGCGTATGCGTTTTTTCCTGAATATATTCAGGAAAAAACGCATACGCCCTTTTTGGCCAAGTGCATCATTGTGGACGTTCTGCCTCTTTTCCTATGCTTTCAATGCAATTCCAGTCTGCCTCCTGAAATCGGTTTCCTGCAATTCTGCCCCGCTTTCAAGTCCTCTGGGCAGCCTTACTTCAGTATATTTTTGGACGATAGCTGTCATTTATAACTCTGCAGGTTTGTGAATTACAGTGCCCCTGAGCTCCTTTCTTCAACTCGCTTTCTTTTGAGCTGGCCGCAACACCGCAGGATGGCTTCAGGCCCTAATCTGGTTCCGGCACGGCACGCTGAGCCTTTGGTTAATTCCTCTTCCTGGTGGGAAATGAGAGTTAAATTTGCCCGTCCAGACACCTTCCAGCTAGTCTCTCATTGGTTCTCGCTATTCCTGTTCATCTTCCGCAGAAATTGCAAACTGGGCCAAACAGGAGGTTAAAGGGACTGACTCTCCAAGTCGGGAGGGTGTTAGTAAAGCGTCTGGAATGTTGCACCCGAGTACCAGGGTACGAAAACTGAGACATATTTGAACACGTCTCCCGATCACATGGTTGATCATACTCTAGGTTCCACATGCATGTTTTAGCTGAAGGAAGAATACCTTAAACCTGGGTAGTTGAAACCCGTGGAATGGGTACCATGCAATATGACTTCAAAGGGTCTTCATTTGCTCACCGAACCTCTCCAATCCTATCACTGCTGCGTTTATGCCCCTGTACACATGCTTGATTCTCTTTCGGAGACATAGCAATCCATAGGTTTTAAGATACTTACTAGTCAGGTACATTCTTAGGCATTTAATATGCGGTGTTGAGTCCATTTCGTTGAGCAAGGAGTAGCTCTTGTCTATTCCATATTTGGCTTAAGGAACTTTATCTGTGCTCATTTCAATCTCTGGTTTTATGCAGCACCCCAACTCACCTTTCCCCTTAAGCAAGCATAAGTTGGTTTTCTAAATTTGAGACCCTGTTCTGTTCTGTAATTCAGTTCCTGTGTAGCCAAGTTTACATTCCGTGTATTACTGATATCTTATGATGTTTCTTTTTCTGTGTGACTTATTTCAGTTAGAATCATCATACCTGAATCCACTCATTGTGCTGCTAAGGGCCTGATGACATAGATTTCATTGCTGAGTGATATTGCTTTGTAAGTAAATACCACAACTTCTTTATCCATTTTTCACTTTCTGCGATGTTGAACTTGTACGGTAAACGAGGTTCTTGTAAACAGAGGCGTCCCAAACTTTGGGGTGGCTGTGTCTTTTTGATTTTAATTTCCCTAAGCTATAGGACCATAAGTGGAAGTGCCCTAGGCTCTGTTGCTTTGTTTTGTAGATGTTTCAGGAAACACCATACACTTCTCCCGAGTGTCTGTTGGCAATTTACATCCCGCCCATCAGCATAACAAGGCTCCCAGTTCTCCATGGCCTGTCCTGCCTTTCTGGATTTTACACTTTTTTCAGATGGCCCTTTTGACCGGGGGGAAGTGAGACTTCATTGTAGTGCAGATTTCCTTTGCAAGCTTGCTTGGTTGGCCAAAAAGGGCGTATGCGTTTTTTCCTGAATATATTCAGGAAAAAACGCATACGCCCTTTTTGGCCAAGTGCATCATTGTGGACGTTCTGCCTCTTTTCCTATGCTTTCAATGCAATTCCAGTCTGCCTCCTGAAATCGGTTTCCTGCAATTCTGCCCCGCTTTCAAGTCCTCTGGGCAGCCTTACTTCAGTATATTTTTGGACGATAGCTGTCATTTATAACTCTGCAGGTTTGTGAATTACAGTGCCCCTGAGCTCCTTTCTTCAACTCGCTTTCTTTTGAGCTGGCCGCAACACCGCAGGATGGCTTCAGGCCCTAATCTGGTTCCGGCACGGCACGCTGAGCCTTTGGTTAATTCCTCTTCCTGGTGGGAAATGAGAGTTAAATTTGCCCGTCCAGACACCTTCCAGCTAGTCTCTCATTGGTTCTCGCTATTCCTGTTCATCTTCCGCAGAAATTGCAAACTGGGCCAAACAGGAGGTTAAAGGGACTGACTCTCCAAGTCGGGAGGGTGTTAGTAAAGCGTCTGGAATGTTGCACCCGAGTACCAGGGTACGAAAACTGAGACATATTTGAACACGTCTCCCGATCACATGGTTGATCATACTCTAGGTTCCACATGCATGTTTTAGCTGAAGGAAGAATACCTTAAACCTGGGTAGTTGAAACCCGTGGAATGGGTACCATGCAATATGACTTCAAAGGGTCTTCATTTGCTCACCGAACCTCTCCAATCCTATCACTGCTGCGTTTATGCCCCTG
This sequence comes from Pseudorca crassidens, assembly GCF_039906515.1. NCBI lineage: Eukaryota > Metazoa > Chordata > Mammalia > Artiodactyla > Delphinidae > Pseudorca > Pseudorca crassidens. Next base: position 35,096 of record NW_027136249.1, on the reverse strand, counting down.
TACACATGCTTGATTCTCTTTCGGAGACATAGCAATCCATAGGTTTTAAGATACTTACTAGTCAGGTACATTCTTAGGCATTTAATATGCGGTGTTGAGTCCATTTCGTTGAGCAAGGAGTAGCTCTTGTCTATTCCATATTTGGCTTAAGGAACTTTATCTGTGCTCATTTCAATCTCTGGTTTTATGCAGCACCCCAACTCACCTTTCCCCTTAAGCAAGCATAAGTTGGTTTTCTAAATTTGAGACCCTGTTCTGTTCTGTAATTCAGTTCCTGTGTAGCCAAGTTTACATTCCGTGTATTACTGATATCTTATGATGTTTCTTTTTCTGTGTGACTTATTTCAGTTAGAATCATCATACCTGAATCCACTCATTGTGCTGCTAAGGGCCTGATGACATAGATTTCATTGCTGAGTGATATTGCTTTGTAAGTAAATACCACAACTTCTTTATCCATTTTTCACTTTCTGCGATGTTGAACTTGTACTGTACACGAGGTTCTTGTAAACAGAGGCGTCCCAAACTTTGGGGTGGCTGTGTCTTTTTGATTTTAATTTCCCTAAGCTATAGGACCATAAGTGGAAGTGCCCTAGGCTCTGTTGCTTTGTTTTTTAGATGTTTCAGGAAACACCATACACTTCTCCCGAGTGTCTGTTGGCAATTTACATCCCGCCCATCAGCATAACAAGGCTCCCAGTTCTCCATGGCCTGTCCTGCCTTTCTGGATTTTACACTTTTTTCAGATGGCCCTTTTGACCGGGGGGAAGTGAGACTTCATTGTAGTGCAGATTTCCTTTGCAAGCTTGCTTGGTTGGCCAAAAAGGGCGTATGCGTTTTTTCCTGAATATATTCAGGAAAAAACGCATACGCCCTTTTTGGCCAAGTGCATCATTGTGGACGTTCTGCCTCTTTTCCTATGCTTTCAATGCAATTCCAGTCTGCCTCCTGAAATCGGTTTCCTGCAATTCTGCCCCGCTTTCAAGTCCTCTGGGCAGCCTTACTTCAGTATATTTTTGGACGATAGCTGTCATTTATAACTCTGCAGGTTTGTGAATTACAGTGCCCCTGAGCTCCTTTCTTCAACTCGCTTTCTTTTGAGCTGGCCGCAACACCGCAGGATGGCTTCAGGCCCTAATCTGGTTCCGGCACGGCACGCTGAGCCTTTGGTTAATTCCTCTTCCTGGTGGGAAATGAGAGTTAAATTTGCCCGTCCAGACACCTTCCAGCTAGTCTCTCATTGGTTCTCGCTATTCCTGTTCATCTTCCGCAGAAATTGCAAACTGGGCCAAACAGGAGGTTAAAGGGACTGACTCTCCAAGTCGGGAGGGTGTTAGTAAAGCGTCTGGAATGTTGCACCCGAGTACCAGGGTACGAAAACTGAGACATATTTGAACACGTCTCCCGATCACATGGTTGATCATACTCTAGGTTCCACATGCATGTTTTAGCTGAAGGAAGAATACCTTAAACCTGGGTAGTTGAAACCCGTGGAATGGGTACCATGCAATATGACTTCAAAGGGTCTTCATTTGCTCACCGAACCTCTCCAATCCTATCACTGCTGCGTTTATGCCCCTGTACACATGCTTGATTCTCTTTCGGAGACATAGCAATCCATAGGTTTTAAGATACTTACTAGTCAGGTACATTCTTAGGCATTTAATATGCGGTGTTGAGTCCATTTCGTTGAGCAAGGAGTAGCTCTTGTCTATTCCATATTTGGCTTAAGGAACTTTATCTGTGCTCATTTCAATCTCTGGTTTTATGCAGCACCCCAACTCACCTTTCCCCTTAAGCAAGCATAAGTTGGTTTTCTACATTTGAGACCCTGTTCTGTTCTGTAATTCAGTTCCTGTGTAGCCAAGTTTACATTCCGTGTATTCCTGATATCTTATGATGTTTCTTTTTCTGTGTGACTTATTTCAGTTAGAATCATCATACCTGAATCCACTCATTGTGCTGCTAAGGGCCTGATGACATAGATTTCATTGCTGAGTGATATTGCTTTGTAAGTAAATACCACAACTTCTTTATCCATTTTTCACTTTCTGCGATGTTGAACTTGTACGGTAAACGAGGTTCTTGTAAACAGAGGCGTCCCAAACTTTGGGGTGGCTGTGTCTTTTTGATTTTAATTTCCCTAAGCTATAGGACCATAAGTGGAAGTGCCCTAGGCTCTGTTGCTTTGTTTTTTAGATGTTTCAGGAAACACCATACACTTCTCCCGAGTGTCTGTTGGCAATTTACATCCCGCCCATCAGCATAACAAGGCTCCCAGTTCTCCATGGCCTGTCCTGCCTTTCTGGATTTTACACTTTTTTCAGATGGCCCTTTTGACCGGGGGGAAGTGAGACTTCATTGTAGTGCAGATTTCCTTTGCAAGCTTGCTTGGTTGGCCAAAAAGGGCGTATGCGTTTTTTCCTGAATATATTCAGGAAAAAACGCATACGCCCTTTTTGGCCAAGTGTATCATTGTGGACGTTCTGCCTCTTTTCCTATGCTTTCAATGCAATTCCAGTCTGCCTCCTGAAATCGGTTTCCTGCAATTCTGCCCCGCTTTCAAGTCCTCTGGGCAGCCTTACTTCAGTATATTTTTGGACGATAGCTGTCATTTGTAACTCTGCAGGTTTGTGAATTACAGTGCCCCTGAGCTCCTTTCTTCAACTCGCTTTCTTTTGAGCTGGCCGCAACACCGCAGGATGGCTTCAGGCCCTAATCTGGTTCCGGCACGGCACGCTGAGCCTTTGGTTAATTCCTCTTCCTGGTGGGAAATGAGAGTTAAATTTGCCCGTCCAGACACCTTCCAGCTAGTCTCTCATTGGTTCTCGCTATTCCTGTTCATCTTCCGCAGAAATTGCAAACTGGGCCAAACAGGAGGTTAAAGGGACTGACTCTCCAAGTCGGGAGGGTGTTAGTAAAGCGTCTGGAATGTTGCACCCGAGTACCAGGGTACGAAAACTGAGACATATTTGAACACGTCTCCCGATCACATGGTTGATCATACTCTAGGTTCCACATGCATGTTTTAGCTGAAGGAAGAATACCTTAAACCTGGGTAGTTGAAACCCGTGGAATGGGTACCATGCAATATGACTTCAAAGGGTCTTCATTTGCTCACCGAACCTCTCCAATCCTATCACTGCTGCGTTTATGCCCCTGTACACATGCTTGATTCTCTTTCGGAGACATAGCAATCCATAGGTTTTAAGATACTTACTAGTCAGGTACATTCTTAGGCATTTAATATGCGGTGTTGAGTCCATTTCGTTGAGCAAGGAGTAGCTCTTGTCTATTCCATATTTGGCTTAAGGAACTTTATCTGTGCTCATTTCAATCTCTGGTTTTATGCAGCACCCCAACTCACCTTTCCCCTTAAGCAAGCATAAGTTGGTTTTCTAAATTTGAGACCCTGTTCTGTTCTGTAATTCAGTTCCTGTGTAGCCAAGTTTACATTCCGTGTATTACTGATATCTTATGATGTTTCTTTTTCTGTGTGACTTATTTCAGTTAGAATCATCATACCTGAATCCACTCATTGTGCTGCTAAGGGCCTGATGACATAGATTTCATTGCTGAGTGATATTGCTTTGTAAGTAAATACCACAACTTCTTTATCCATTTTTCACTTTCTGCGATGTTGAACTTGTACGGTAAACGAGGTTCTTGTAAACAGAGGCGTCCCAAACTTTGGGGTGGCTGTGTCTTTTTGATTTTAATTTCCCTAAGCTATAGGACCATAAGTGGAAGTGCCCTAGGCTCTGTTGCTTTGTTTTTTAGATGTTTCAGGAAACACCATACACTTCTCCCGAGTGTCTGTTGGCAATTTACATCCCGCCCATCAGCATAACAAGGCTCCCAGTTCTCCATGGCCTGTCCTGCCTTTCTGGATTTTACACTTTTTTCAGATGGCCCTTTTGACCGGGGGGAAGTGAGACTTCATTGTAGTGCAGATTTCCTTTGCAAGCTTGCTTGGTTGGCCAAAAAGGGCGTATGCGTTTTTTCCTGAATATATTCAGGAAAAAACGCATACGCCCTTTTTGGCCAAGTGCATCATTGTGGACGTTCTGCCTCTTTTCCTATGCTTTCAATGCAATTCCAGTCTGCCTCCTGAAATCGGTTTCCTGCAATTCTGCCCCGCTTTCAAGTCCTCTGGGCAGCCTTACTTCAGTATATTTTTGGACGATAGCTGTCATTTATAACTCTGCAGGTTTGTGAATTACAGTGCCCCTGAGCTCCTTTCTTCAACTCGCTTTCTTTTGAGCTGGCCGCAACACCGCAGGATGGCTTCAGGCCCTAATCTGGTTCCGGCACGGCACGCTGAGCCTTTGGTTAATTCCTCTTCCTGGTGGGAAATGAGAGTTAAATTTGCCCGTCCAGACACCTTCCAGCTAGTCTCTCATTGGTTCTCGCTATTCCTGTTCATCTTCCGCAGAAATTGCAAACTGGGCCAAACAGGAGGTTAAAGGGACTGACTCTCCAAGTCGGGAGGGTGTTAGTAAAGCGTCTGGAATGTTGCACCCGAGTACCAGGGTACGAAAACTGAGACATATTTGAACACGTCTCCCGATCACATGGTTGATCATACTCTAGGTTCCACATGCATGTTTTAGCTGAAGGAAGAATACCTTAAACCTGGGTAGTTGAAACCCGTGGAATGGGTACCATGCAATATGACTTCAAAGGGTCTTCATTTGCTCACCGAACCTCTCCAATCCTATCACTGCTGCGTTTATGCCCCTGTACACATGCTTGATTCTCTTTCGGAGACATAGCAATCCATAGGTTTTAAGATACTTACTAGTCAGGTACATTCTTAGGCATTTAATATGCGGTGTTGAGTCCATTTCGTTGAGCAAGGAGTAGCTCTTGTCTATTCCATATTTGGCTTAAGGAACTTTATCTGTGCTCATTTCAATCTCTGGTTTTATGCAGCACCCCAACTCACCTTTCCCCTTAAGCAAGCATAAGTTGGTTTTCTAAATTTGAGACCCTGTTCTGTTCTGTAATTCAGTTCCTGTGTAGCCAAGTTTACATTCCGTGTATTACTGATATCTTATGATGTTTCTTTTTCTGTGTGACTTATTTCAGTTAGAATCATCATACCTGAATCCACTCATTGTGCTGCTAAGGGCCTGATGACATAGATTTCATTGCTGAGTGATATTGCTTTGTAAGTAAATACCACAACTTCTTTATCCATTTTTCACTTTCTGCGATGTTGAACTTGTACGGTAAACGAGGTTCTTGTAAACAGAGGCATCCCAAACTTTGGGGTGGCTGTGTCTTTTTGATTTTAATTTCCCTAAGCTATAGGACCATAAGTGGAAGTGCCCTAGGCTCTGTTGCTTTGTTTTGTAGATGTTTCAGGAAACACCATACACTTCTCCCGAGTGTCTGTTGGCAATTTACATCCCGCCCATCAGCATAACAAGGCTCCCAGTTCTCCATGGCCTGTCCTGCCTTTCTGGATTTTACACTTTTTTCAGATGGCCCTTTTGACCGGGGGGAAGTGAGACTTCATTGTAGTGCAGATTTCCTTTGCAAGCTTGCTTGGTTGGCCAAAAAGGGCGTATGCGTTTTTTCCTGAATATATTCAGGAAAAAACGCATACGCCCTTTTTGGCCAAGTGCATCATTGTGGACGTTCTGCCTCTTTTCCTATGCTTTCAATGCAATTCCAGTCTGCCTCCTGAAATCGGTTTCCTGCAATTCTGCCCCGCTTTCAAGTCCTCTGGGCAGCCTTACTTCAGTATATTTTTGGACGATAGCTGTCATTTATAACTCTGCAGGTTTGTGAATTACAGTGCCCCTGAGCTCCTTTCTTCAACTCGCTTTCTTTTGAGCTGGCCGCAACACCGCAGGATGGCTTCAGGCCCTAATCTGGTTCCGGCACGGCACGCTGAGCCTTTGGTTAATTCCTCTTCCTGGTGGGAAATGAGAGTTAAATTTGCCCGTCCAGACACCTTCCAGCTAGTCTCTCATTGGTTCTCGCTATTCCTGTTCATCTTCCGCAGAAATTGCAAACTGGGCCAAACAGGAGGTTAAAGGGACTGACTCTCCAAGTCGGGAGGGTGTTAGTAAAGCGTCTGGAATGTTGCACCCGAGTACCAGGGTACGAAAACTGAGACATATTTGAACACGTCTCCCGATCACATGGTTGATCATACTCTAGGTTCCACATGCATGTTTTAGCTGAAGGAAGAATACCTTAAACCTGGGTAGTTGAAACCCGTGGAATGGGTACCATGCAATATGACTTCAAAGGGTCTTCATTTGCTCACCGAACCTCTCCAATCCTATCACTGCTGCGTTTATGCCCCTGTACACATGCTTGATTCTCTTTCGGAGACATAGCAATCCATAGGTTTTAAGATACTTACTAGTCAGGTACATTCTTAGGCATTTAATATGCGGTGTTGAGTCCATTTCGTTGAGCAAGGAGTAGCTCTTGTCTATTCCATATTTGGCTTAAGGAACTTTATCTGTGCTCATTTCAATCTCTGGTTTTATGCAGCACCCCAACTCACCTTTCCCCTTAAGCAAGCATAAGTTGGTTTTCTAAATTTGAGACCCTGTTCTGTTCTGTAATTCAGTTCCTGTGTAGCCAAGTTTACATTCCGTGTATTACTGATATCTTATGATGTTTCTTTTTCTGTGTGACTTATTTCAGTTAGAATCATCATACCTGAATCCACTCATTGTGCTGCTAAGGGCCTGATGACATAGATTTCATTGCTGAGTGATATTGCTTTGTAAGTAAATACCACAACTTCTTTATCCATTTTTCACTTTCTGCGATGTTGAACTTGTACGGTAAACGAGGTTCTTGTAAACAGAGGCGTCCCAAACTTTGGGGTGGCTGTGTCTTTTTGATTTTAATTTCCCTAAGCTATAGGACCATAAGTGGAAGTGCCCTAGGCTCTGTTGCTTTGTTTTTTAGATGTTTCAGGAAACACCATACACTTCTCCCGAGTGTCTGTTGGCAATTTACATCCCGCCCATCAGCATAACAAGGCTCCCAGTTCTCCATGGCCTGTCCTGCCTTTCTGGATTTTACACTTTTTTCAGATGGCCCTTTTGACCGGGGGGAAGTGAGACTTCATTGTAGTGCAGATTTCCTTTGCAAGCTTGCTTGGTTGGCCAAAAAGGGCGTATGCGTTTTTTCCTGAATATATTCAGGAAAAAACGCATACGCCCTTTTTGGCCAAGTGCATCATTGTGGACGTTCTGCCTCTTTTCCTATGCTTTCAATGCAATTCCAGTCTGCCTCCTGAAATCGGTTTCCTGCAATTCTGCCCCGCTTTCAAGTCCTCTGGGCAGCCTTACTTCAGTATATTTTTGGACGATAGCTGTCATTTGTAACTCTGCAGGTTTGTGAATTACAGTGCCCCTGAGCTCCTTTCTTCAACTCGCTTTCTTTTGAGCTGGCCGCAACACCGCAGGATGGCTTCAGGCCCTAATCTGGTTCCGGCACGGCACGCTGAGCCTTTGGTTAATTCCTCTTCCTGGTGGGAAATGAGAGTTAAATTTGCCCGTCCAGACACCTTCCAGCTAGTCTCTCATTGGTTCTCGCTATTCCTGTTCATCTTCCGCAGAAATTGCAAACTGGGCCAAACAGGAGGTTAAAGGGACTGACTCTCCAAGTCGGGAGGGTGTTAGTAAAGCGTCTGGAATGTTGCACCCGAGTACCAGGGTACGAAAACTGAGACATATTTGAACACGTCTCCCGATCACATGGTTGATCATACTCTAGGTTCCACATGCATGTTTTAGCTGAAGGAAGAATACCTTAAACCTGGGTAGTTGAAACCCGTGGAATGGGTACCATGCAATATGACTTCAAAGGGTCTTCATTTGCTCACCGAACCTCTCCAATCCTATCACTGCTGCGTTTATGCCCCTGTACACATGCTTGATTCTCTTTCGGAGACATAGCAATCCATAGGTTTTAAGATACTTACTAGTCAGGTACATTCTTAGGCATTTAATATGCGGTGTTGAGTCCATTTCGTTGAGCAAGGAGTAGCTCTTGTCTATTCCATATTTGGCTTAAGGAACTTTATCTGTGCTCATTTCAATCTCTGGTTTTATGCAGCACCCCAACTCACCTTTCCCCTTAAGCAAGCATAAGTTGGTTTTCTAAATTTGAGACCCTGTTCTGTTCTGTAATTCAGTTCCTGTGTAGCCAAGTTTACATTCCGTGTATTACTGATATCTTATGATGTTTCTTTTTCTGTGTGACTTATTTCAGTTAGAATCATCATACCTGAATCCACTCATTGTGCTGCTAAGGGCCTGATGACATAGATTTCATTGCTGAGTGATATTGCTTTGTAAGTAAATACCACAACTTCTTTATCCATTTTTCACTTTCTGCGATGTTGAACTTGTACGGTAAACGAGGTTCTTGTAAACAGAGGCGTCCCAAACTTTGGGGTGGCTGTGTCTTTTTGATTTTAATTTCCCTAAGCTATAGGACCATAAGTGGAAGTGCCCTAGGCTCTGTTGCTTTGTTTTTTAGATGTTTCAGGAAACACCATACACTTCTCCCGAGTGTCTGTTGGCAATTTACATCCCGCCCATCAGCATAACAAGGCTCCCAGTTCTCCATGGCCTGTCCTGCCTTTCTGGATTTTACACTTTTTTCAGATGGCCCTTTTGACCGGGGGGAAGTGAGACTTCATTGTAGTGCAGATTTCCTTTGCAAGCTTGCTTGGTTGGCCAAAAAGGGCGTATGCGTTTTTTCCTGAATATATTCAGGAAAAAACGCATACGCCCTTTTTGGCCAAGTGCATCATTGTGGACGTTCTGCCTCTTTTCCTATGCTTTCAATGCAATTCCAGTCTGCCTCCTGAAATCGGTTTCCTGCAATTCTGCCCCGCTTTCAAGTCCTCTTGGCAGCCTTACTTCAGTATATTTTTGGACGATAGCTGTCATTTATAACTCTGCAGGTTTGTGAATTACAGTGCCCCTGAGCTCCTTTCTTCAACTCGCTTTCTTTTGAGCTGGCCGCAACACCGCAGGATGGCTTCAGGCCCTAATCTGGTTCCGGCACGGCACGCTGAGCCTTTGGTTAATTCCTCTTCCTGGTGGGAAATGAGAGTTAAATTTGCCCGTCCAGACACCTTCCAGCTAGTCTCTCATTGGTTCTCGCTATTCCTGTTCATCTTCCGCAGAAATTGCAAACTGGGCCAAACAGGAGGTTAAAGGGACTGACTCTCCAAGTCGGGAGGGTGTTAGTAAAGCGTCTGGAATGTTGCACCCGAGTACCAGGGTACGAAAACTGAGACATATTTGAACACGTCTCCCGATCACATGGTTGATCATACTCTAGGTTCCACATGCATGTTTTAGCTGAAGGAAGAATACCTTAAACCTGGGTAGTTGAAACCCGTGGAATGGGTACCATGCAATATGACTTCAAAGGGTCTTCATTTGCTCACCGAACCTCTCCAATCCTATCACTGCTGCGTTTATGCCCCTGTACACATGCTTGATTCTCTTTCGGAGACATAGCAATCCATAGGTTTTAAGATACTTACTAGTCAGGTACATTCTTAGCCATTTAATATGCGGTGTTGAGTCCATTTCGTTGAGCAAGGAGTAGCTCTTGTCTATTCCATATTTGGCTTAAGGAACTTTATCTGTGCTCATTTCAATCTCTGGTTTTATGCAGCACCCCAACTCACCTTTCCCCTTAAGCAAGCATAAGTTGGTTTTCTAAATTTGAGACCCTGTTCTGTTCTGTAATTCAGTTCCTGTGTAGCCAAGTTTACATTCCGTGTATTCCTGATATCTTATGATGTTTCTTTTTCTGTGTGACTTATTTCAGTTAGAATCATCATACCTGAATCCACTCATTGTGCTGCTAAGGGCCTGATGACATAGATTTCATTGCTGAGTGATATTGCTTTGTAAGTAAATACCACAACTTCTTTATCCATTTTTCACTTTCTGCGATGTTGAACTTGTACTGTACACGAGGTTCTTGTAAACAGAGGCGTCCCAAACTTTGGGGTGGCTGTGTCTTTTTGATTTTAATTTCCCTAAGCTATAGGACCATAAGTGGAAGTGCCCTAGGCTCTGTTGCTTTGTTTTTTAGATGTTTCAGGAAACACCATACACTTCTCCCGAGTGTCTGTTGGCAATTTACATCCCGCCCATCAGCATAACAAGGCTCCCAGTTCTCCATGGCCTGTCCTGCCTTTCTGGATTTTACACTTTTTTCAGATGGCCCTTTTGACCGGGGGGAAGTGAGACTTCATTGTAGTGCAGATTTCCTTTGCAAGCTTGCTTGGTTGGCCAAAAAGGGCGTATGCGTTTTTTCCTGAATATATTCAGGAAAAAACGCATACGCCCTTTTTGGCCAAGTGCATCATTGTGGACGTTCTGCCTCTTTTCCTATGCTTTCAATGCAATTCCAGTCTGCCTCCTGAAATCGGTTTCCTGCAATTCTGCCCCGCTTTCAAGTCCTCTGGGCAGCCTTACTTCAGTATATTTTTGGACGATAGCTGTCATTTATAACTCTGCAGGTTTGTGAATTACAGTGTCCCTGAGCTCCTTTCTTCAACTCGCTTTCTTTTGAGCTGGCCGCAACACCGCAGGATGGCTTCAGGCCCTAATCTGGTTCCGGCACGGCACGCTGAGCCTTTGGTTAATTCCTCTTCCTGGTGGGAAATGAGAGTTAAATTTGCCCGTCCAGACACCTTCCAGCTAGTCTCTCATTGGTTCTCGCTATTCCTGTTCATCTTCCGCAGAAATTGCAAACTGGGCCAAACAGGAGGTTAAAGGGACTGACTCTCCAAGTCGGGAGGGTGTTAGTAAAGCGTCTGGAATGTTGCACCCGAGTACCAGGGTACGAAAACTGAGACATATTTGAACACGTCTCCCGATCACATGGTTGATCATACTCTAGGTTCCACATGCATGTTTTAGCTGAAGGAAGAATACCTTAAACCTGGGTAGTTGAAACCCGTGGAATGGGTACCATGCAATATGACTTCAAAGGGTCTTCATTTGCTCACCGAACCTCTCCAATCCTATCACTGCTGCGTTTATGCCCCTGTACACATGCTTGATTCTCTTTCGGAGACATAGCAATCCATAGGTTTTAAGATACTTACTAGTCAGGTACATTCTTAGGCATTTAATATGCGGTGTTGAGTCCATTTCGTTGAGCAAGGAGTAGCTCTTGTCTATTCCATATTTGGCTTAAGGAACTTTATCTGTGCTCATTTCAATCTCTGGTTTTATGCAGCACCCCAACTCACCTTTCCCCTTAAGCAAGCATAAGTTGGTTTTCTAAATTTGAGACCCTGTTCTGTTCTGTAATTCAGTTCCTGTGTAGCCAAGTTTACATTCCGTGTATTACTGATATCTTATGATGTTTCTTTTTCTGTGTGACTTATTTCAGTTAGAATCATCATACCTGAATCCACTCATTGTGCTGCTAAGGGCCTGATGACATAGATTTCATTGCTGAGTGATATTGCTTTGTAAGTAAATACCACAACTTCTTTATCCATTTTTCACTTTCTGCGATGTTGAACTTGTACGGTAAACGAGGTTCTTGTAAACAGAGGCGTCCCAAACTTTGGGGTGGCTGTGTCTTTTTGATTTTAATTTCCCTAAGCTATAGGACCATAAGTGGAAGTGCCCTAGGCTCTGTTGCTTTGTTTTTTAGATGTTTCAGGAAACACCATACACTTCTCCCGAGTGTCTGTTGGCAATTTACATCCCGCCCATCAGCATAACAAGGCTCCCAGTTCTCCATGGCCTGTCCTGCCTTTCTGGATTTTACACTTTTTTCAGATGGCCCTTTTGACCGGGGGGAAGTGAGACTTCATTGTAGTGCAGATTTCCTTTGCAAGCTTGCTTGGTTGGCCAAAAAGGGCGTATGCGTTTTTTCCTGAATATATTCAGGAAAAAACGCATACGCCCTTTTTGGCCAAGTGCATCATTGTGGACGTTCTGCCTCTTTTCCTATGCTTTCAATGCAATTCCAGTCTGCCTCCTGAAATCGGTTTCCTGCAATTCTGCCCCGCTTTCAAGTCCTCTGGGCAGCCTTACTTCAGTATATTTTTGGACGATAGCTGTCATTTATAACTCTGCAGGTTTGTGAATTACAGTGCCCCTGAGCTCCTTTCTTCAACTCGCTTTCTTTTGAGCTGGCCGCAACACCGCAGGATGGCTTCAGGCCCTAATCTGGTTCCGGCACGGCACGCTGAGCCTTTGGTTAATTCCTCTTCCTGGTGGGAAATGAGAGTTAAATTTGCCCGTCCAGACACCTTCCAGCTAGTCTCTCATTGGTTCTCGCTATTCCTGTTCATCTTCCGCAGAAATTGCAAACTGGGCCAAACAGGAGGTTAAAGGGACTGACTCTCCAAGTCGGGAGGGTGTTAGTAAAGCGTCTGGAATGTTGCACCCGAGTACCAGGGTACGAAAACTGAGACATATTTGAACACGTCTCCCGATCACATGGTTGATCATACTCTAGGTTCCACATGCATGTTTTAGCTGAAGGAAGAATACCTTAAACCTGGGTAGTTGAAACCCGTGGAATGGGTACCATGCAATATGACTTCAAAGGGTCTTCATTTGCTCACCGAACCTCTCCAATCCTATCACTGCTGCGTTTATGCCCCTGTACACATGCTTGATTCTCTTTCGGAGACATAGCAATCCATAGGTTTTAAGATACTTACTAGTCAGGTACATTCTTAGCCATTTAATATGCGGTGTTGAGTCCATTTCGTTGAGCAAGGAGTAGCTCTTGTCTATTCCATATTTGGCTTAAGGAACTTTATCTGTGCTCATTTCAATCTCTGGTTTTATGCAGCACCCCAACTCACCTTTCCCCTTAAGCAAGCATAAGTTGGTTTTCTAAATTTGAGACCCTGTTCTGTTCTGTAATTCAGTTCCTGTGTAGCCAAGTTTACATTCCGTGTATTACTGATATCTTATGATGTTTCTTTTTCTGTGTGACTTATTTCAGTTAGAATCATCATACCTGAATCCACTCATTGTGCTGCTAAGGGCCTGATGACATAGATTTCATTGCTGAGTGATATTGCTTTGTAAGTAAATACCACAACTTCTTTATCCATTTTTCACTTTCTGCGATGTTGAACTTGTACGGTAAACGAGGTTCTTGTAAACAGAGGCGTCCCAAACTTTGGGGTGGCTGTGTCTTTTTGATTTTAATTTCCCTAAGCTATAGGACCATAAGTGGAAGTGCCCTAGGCTCTGTTGCTTTGTTTTTTAGATGTTTCAGGAAACACCATACACTTCTCCCGAGTGTCTGTTGGCAATTTACATCCCGCCCATCAGCATAACAAGGCTCCCAGTTCTCCATGGCCTGTCCTGCCTTTCTGGATTTTACACTTTTTTCAGATGGCCCTTTTGACCGGGGGGAAGTGAGACTTCATTGTAGTGCAGATTTCCTTTGCAAGCTTGCTTGGTTGGCCAAAAAGGGCGTATGCGTTTTTTCCTGAATATATTCAGGAAAAAACGCATACGCCCTTTTTGGCCAAGTGCATCATTGTGGACGTTCTGCCTCTTTTCCTATGCTTTCAATGCAATTCCAGTCTGCCTCCTGAAATCGGTTTCCTGCAATTCTGCCCCGCTTTCAAGTCCTCTGGGCAGCCTTACTTCAGTATATTTTTGGACGATAGCTGTCATTTATAACTCTGCAGGTTTGTGAATTACAGTGCCCCTGAGCTCCTTTCTTCAACTCGCTTTCTTTTGAGCTGGCCGCAACACCGCAGGATGGCTTCAGGCCCTAATCTGGTTCCGGCACGGCACGCTGAGCCTTTGGTTAATTCCTCTTCCTGGTGGGAAATGAGAGTTAAATTTGCCCGTCCAGACACCTTCCAGCTAGTCTCTCATTGGTTCTCGCTATTCCTGTTCATCTTCCGCAGAAATTGCAAACTGGGCCAAACAGGAGGTTAAAGGGACTGACTCTCCAAGTCGGGAGGGTGTTAGTAAAGCGTCTGGAATGTTGCACCCGAGTACCAGGGTACGAAAACTGAGACATATTTGAACACGTCTCCCGATCACATGGTTGATCATACTCTAGGTTCCACATGCATGTTTTAGCTGAAGGAAGAATACCTTAAACCTGGGTAGTTGAAACCCGTGGAATGGGTACCATGCAATATGACTTCAAAGGGTCTTCATTTGCTCACCGAACCTCTCCAATCCTATCACTGCTGCGTTTATGCCCCTGTACACATGCTTGATTCTCTTTCGGAGACATAGCAATCCATAGGTTTTAAGATACTTACTAGTCAGGTACATTCTTAGGCATTTAATATGCGGTGTTGAGTCCATTTCGTTGAGCAAGGAGTAGCTCTTGTCTATTCCATATTTGGCTTAAGGAACTTTATCTGTGCTCATTTCAATCTCTGGTTTTATGCAGCACCCCAACTCACCTTTCCCCTTAAGCAAGCATAAGTTGGTTTTCTAAATTTGAGACCCTGTTCTGTTCTGTAATTCAGTTCCTGTGTAGCCAAGTTTACATTCCGTGTATTACTGATATCTTATGATGTTTCTTTTTCTGTGTGACTTATTTCAGTTAGAATCATCATACCTGAATCCACTCATTGTGCTGCTAAGGGCCTGATGACATAGATTTCATTGCTGAGTGATATTGCTTTGTAAGTAAATACCACAACTTCTTTATCCATTTTTCACTTTCTGCGATGTTGAACTTGTACGGTAAACGAGGTTCTTGTAAACAGAGGCGTCCCAAACTTTGGGGTGGCTGTGTCTTTTTGATTTTAATTTCCCTAAGCTATAGGACCATAAGTGGAAGTGCCCTAGGCTCTGTTGCTTTGTTTTTTAGATGTTTCAGGAAACACCATACACTTCTCCCGAGTGTCTGTTGGCAATTTACATCCCGCCCATCAGCATAACAAGGCTCCCAGTTCTCCATGGCCTGTCCTGCCTTTCTGGATTTTACACTTTTTTCAGATGGCCCTTTTGACCGGGGGGAAGTGAGACTTCATTGTAGTGCAGATTTCCTTTGCAAGCTTGCTTGGTTGGCCAAAAAGGGCGTATGCGTTTTTTCCTGAATATATTCAGGAAAAAACGCATACGCCCTTTTTGGCCAAGTGCATCATTGTGGACGTTCTGCCTCTTTTCCTATGCTTTCAATGCAATTCCAGTCTGCCTCCTGAAATCGGTTTCCTGCAATTCTGCCCCGCTTTCAAGTCCTCTTGGCAGCCTTACTTCAGTATATTTTTGGACGATAGCTGTCATTTATAACTCTGCAGGTTTGTGAATTACAGTGCCCCTGAGCTCCTTTCTTCAACTCGCTTTCTTTTGAGCTGGCCGCAACACCGCAGGATGGCTTCAGGCCCTAATCTGGTTCCGGCACGGCACGCTGAGCCTTTGGTTAATTCCTCTTCCTGGTGGGAAATGAGAGTTAAATTTGCCCGTCCAGACACCTTCCAGCTAGTCTCTCATTGGTTCTCGCTATTCCTGTTCATCTTCCGCAGAAATTGCAAACTGGGCCAAACAGGAGGTTAAAGGGACTGACTCTCCAAGTCGGGAGGGTGTTAGTAAAGCGTCTGGAATGTTGCACCCGAGTACCAGGGTACGAAAACTGAGACATATTTGAACACGTCTCCCGATCACATGGTTGATCATACTCTAGGTTCCACATGCATGTTTTAGCTGAAGGAAGAATACCTTAAACCTGGGTAGTTGAAACCCGTGGAATGGGTACCATGCAATATGACTTCAAAGGGTCTTCATTTGCTCACCGAACCTCTCCAATCCTATCACTGCTGCGTTTATGCCCCTGTACACATGCTTGATTCTCTTTCGGAGACATAGCAATCCATAGGTTTTAAGATACTTACTAGTCAGGTACATTCTTAGCCATTTAATATGCGGTGTTGAGTCCATTTCGTTGAGCAAGGAGTAGCTCTTGTCTATTCCATATTTGGCTTAAGGAACTTTATCTGTGCTCATTTCAATCTCTGGTTTTATGCAGCACCCCAACTCACCTTTCCCCTTAAGCAAGCATAAGTTGGTTTTCTAAATTTGAGACCCTGTTCTGTTCTGTAATTCAGTTCCTGTGTAGCCAAGTTTACATTCCGTGTATTCCTGATATCTTATGATGTTTCTTTTTCTGTGTGACTTATTTCAGTTAGAATCATCATACCTGAATCCACTCATTGTGCTGCTAAGGGCCTGATGACATAGATTTCATTGCTGAGTGATATTGCTTTGTAAGTAAATACCACAACTTCTTTATCCATTTTTCACTTTCTGCGATGTTGAACTTGTACTGTACACGAGGTTCTTGTAAACAGAGGCGTCCCAAACTTTGGGGTGGCTGTGTCTTTTTGATTTTAATTTCCCTAAGCTATAGGACCATAAGTGGAAGTGCCCTAGGCTCTGTTGCTTTGTTTTTTAGATGTTTCAGGAAACACCATACACTTCTCCCGAGTGTCTGTTGGCAATTTACATCCCGCCCATCAGCATAACAAGGCTCCCAGTTCTCCATGGCCTGTCCTGCCTTTCTGGATTTTACACTTTTTTCAGATGGCCCTTTTGACCGGGGGGAAGTGAGACTTCATTGTAGTGCAGATTTCCTTTGCAAGCTTGCTTGGTTGGCCAAAAAGGGCGTATGCGTTTTTTCCTGAATATATTCAGGAAAAAACGCATACGCCCTTTTGGCCAAGTGCATCATTGTGGACGTTCTGCCTCTTTTCCTATGCTTTCAATGCAATTCCAGTCTGCCTCCTGAAATCGGTTTCCTGCAATTCTGCCCCGCTTTCAAGTCCTCTGGGCAGCCTTACTTCAGTATATTTTTGGACGATAGCTGTCATTTATAACTCTGCAGGTTTGTGAATTACAGTGCCCCTGAGCTCCTTTCTTCAACTCGCTTTCTTTTGAGCTGGCCGCAACACCGCAGGATGGCTTCAGGCCCTAATCTGGTTCCGGCACGGCACGCTGAGCCTTTGGTTAATTCCTCTTCCTGGTGGGAAATGAGAGTTAAATTTGCCCGTCCAGACACCTTCCAGCTAGTCTCTCATTGGTTCTCGCTATTCCTGTTCATCTTCCGCAGAAATTGCAAACTGGGCCAAACAGGAGGTTAAAGGGACTGACTCTCCAAGTCGGGAGGGTGTTAGTAAAGCGTCTGGAATGTTGCACCCGAGTACCAGGGTACGAAAACTGAGACATATTTGAACACGTCTCCCGATCACATGGTTGATCATACTCTAGGTTCCACATGCATGTTTTAGCTGAAGGAAGAATACCTTAAACCTGGGTAGTTGAAACCCGTGGAATGGGTACCATGCAATATGACTTCAAAGGGTCTTCATTTGCTCACCGAACCTCTCCAATCCTATCACTGCTGCGTTTATGCCCCTGTACACATGCTTGATTCTCTTTCGGAGACATAGCAATCCATAGGTTTTAAGATACTTACTAGTCAGGTACATTCTTAGGCGTTTAATATGTGGTGTTGAGTCCATTTCGTTGAGCAAGGAGTAGCTCTTGTCTATTCCATATTTGGCTTAAGGAACTTTATCTGTGCTCATTTCAATCTCTGGTTTTATGCAGCACCCCAACTCACCTTTCCCCTTAAGCAAGCATAAGTTGGTTTTCTAAATTTGAGACCCTGTTCTGTTCTGTAATTCAGTTCCTGTGTAGCCAAGTTTACATTCCGTGTATTACTGATATCTTATGATGTTTCTTTTTCTGTGTGACTTATTTCAGTTAGAATCATCATACTTGAATCCACTCATTGTGCTGCTAAGGGCCTGATGACATAGATTTCATTGCTGAGTGATATTGCTTTGTAAGTAAATACCACAACTTCTTTATCCATTTTTCACTTTCTGCGATGTTGAACTTGTACGGTAAACGAGGTTCTTGTAAACAGAGGCGTCCCAAACTTTGGGGTGGCTGTGTCTTTTTGATTTTAATTTCCCTAAGCTATAGGACCATAAGTGGAAGTGCCCTAGGCTCTGTTGCTTTGTTTTTTAGATGTTTCAGGAAACACCATACACTTCTCCCGAGTGTCTGTTGGCAATTTACATCCCGCCCATCAGCATAACAAGGCTCCCAGTTCTCCATGGCCTGTCCTGCCTTTCTGGATTTTACACTTTTTTCAGATGGCCCTTTTGACCGGGGGGAAGTGAGACTTCATTGTAGTGCAGATTTCCTTTGCAAGCTTGCTTGGTTGGCCAAAAAGGGCGTATGCGTTTTTTCCTGAATATATTCAGGAAAAAACGCATACGCCCTTTTTGGCCAAGTGCATCATTGTGGACGTTCTGCCTCTTTTCCTATGCTTTCAATGCAATTCCAGTCTGCCTCCTGAAATCGGTTTCCTGCAATTCTGCCCGCTTTCAAGTCCTCTGGGCAGCCTTACTTCAGTATATTTTTGGACGATAGCTGTCATTTATAACTCTGCAGGTTTGTGAATTACAGTGCCCCTGAGCTCCTTTCTTCAACTCGCTTTCTTTGAGCTGGCCGCAACACCGCAGGATGGCTTCAGGCCCTAATCTGGTTCCGGCACGGCACGCTGAGCCTTTGGTTAATTCCTCTTCCTGGTGGGAAATGAGAGTTAAATTTGCCCGTCCAGACACCTTCCAGCTAGTCTCTCATTGGTTCTCGCTATTCCTGTTCATCTTCCGCAGAAATTGCAAACTGGGCCAAACAGGAGGTTAAAGGGACTGACTCTCCAAGTCGGGAGGGTGTTAGTAAAGCGTCTGGAATGTTGCACCCGAGTACCAGGGTACGAAAACTGAGACATATTTGAACACGTCTCCCGATCACATGGTTGATCATACTCTAGTTTCCACATGCATGTTTTAGCTGAAGGAAGAATACCTTAAACCTGGGTAGTTGAAACCCGTGGAATGGGTACCATGCAATATGACTTCAAAGGGTCTTCATTTGCTCACCGAACCTCTCCAATCCTATCACTGCTGCGTTTATGCCCCTGTACACATGCTTGATTCTCTTTCGGAGACATAGCAATCCATAGGTTTTAAGATACTTACTAGTCAGGTACATTCTTAGCCATTTAATATGCGGTGTTGAGTCCATTTCGTTGAGCAAGGAGTAGCTCTTGTCTATTCCATATTTGGCTTAAGGAACTTTATCTGTGCTCATTTCAATCTCTGGTTTTATGCAGCACCCCAACTCACCTTTCCCCTTAAGCAAGCATAAGTTGGTTTTCTAAATTTGAGACCCTGTTCTGTTCTGTAATTCAGTTCCTGTGTAGCCAAGTTTACATTCCGTGTATTCCTGATATCTTATGATGTTTCTTTTTCTGTGTGACTTATTTCAGTTAGAATCATCATACCTGAATCCACTCATTGTGCTGCTAAGGGCCTGATGACATAGATTTCATTGCTGAGTGATATTGCTTTGTAAGTAAATACCACAACTTCTTTATCCATTTTTCACTTTCTGCGATGTTGAACTTGTACTGTACACGAGGTTCTTGTAAACAGAGGCGTCCCAAACTTTGGGGTGGCTGTGTCTTTTTGATTTTAATTTCCCTAAGCTATAGGACCATAAGTGGAAGTGCCCTAGGCTCTGTTGCTTTGTTTTTTAGATGTTTCAGGAAACACCATACACTTCTCCCGAGTGTCTGTTGGCAATTTACATCCCGCCCATCAGCATAACAAGGCTCCCAGTTCTCCATGGCCTGTCCTGCCTTTCTGGATTTTACACTTTTTTCAGATGGCCCTTTTGACCGGGGGAAGTGAGACTTCATTGTAGTGCAGATTTCCTTTGCAAGCTTGCTTGGTTGGCCAAAAAGGGCGTATGCGTTTTTTCCTGAATATATTCAGGAAAAAACAAACGCATACGCCCTTTTTGGCCAAGTGCATCATTGTGGACGTTCTGCCTCTTTTCCTATGCTTTCAATGCAATTCCAGTCTGCCTCCTGAAATCGGTTTCCTGCAATTCTGCCCCGCTTTCAAGTCCTCTGGGCAGCCTTACTTCAGTATATTTTTGGACGATAGCTGTCATTTATAACTCTGCAGGTTTGTGAATTACAGTGCCCCTGAGCTCCTTTCTTCAACTCGCTTTCTTTTGAGCTGGCCGCAACACCGCAGGATGGCTTCAGGCCCTAATCTGGTTCCGGCACGGCACGCTGAGCCTTTGGTTAATTCCTCTTCCTGGTGGGAAATGAGAGTTAAATTTGCCCGTCCAGACACCTTCCAGCTAGTCTCTCATTGGTTCTCGCTATTCCTGTTCATCTTCCGCAGAAATTGCAAACTGGGCCAAACAGGAGGTTAAAGGGACTGACTCTCCAAGTCGGGAGGGTGTTAGTAAAGCGTCTGGAATGTTGCACCCGAGTACCAGGGTACGAAAACTGAGACATATTTGAACACGTCTCCCGATCACATGGTTGATCATACTCTAGGTTCCACATGCATGTTTTAGCTGAAGGAAGAATACCTTAAACCTGGGTAGTTGAAACCCGTGGAATGGGTACCATGCAATATGACTTCAAAGGGTCTTCATTTGCTCACCGAACCTCTCCAATCCTATCACTGCTGCGTTTATGCCCCTGTACACATGCTTGATTCTCTTTCGGAGACATAGCAATCCATAGGTTTTAAGATACTTACTAGTCAGGTACATTCTTAGCCATTTAATATGCGGTGTTGAGTCCATTTCGTTGAGCAAGGAGTAGCTCTTGTCTATTCCATATTTGGCTTAAGGAACTTTATCTGTGCTCATTTCAATCTCTGGTTTTATGCAGCACCCCAACTCACCTTTCCCCTTAAGCAAGCATAAGTTGGTTTTCTAAATTTGAGACCCTGTTCTGTTCTGTAATTCAGTTCCTGTGTAGCCAAGTTTACATTCCGTGTATTCCTGATATCTTATGATGTTTCTTTTTCTGTGTGACTTATTTCAGTTAGAATCATCATACCTGAATCCACTCATTGTGCTGCTAAGGGCCTGATGACATAGATTTCATTGCTGAGTGATATTGCTTTGTAAGTAAATACCACAACTTCTTTATCCATTTTTCACTTTCTGCGATGTTGAACTTGTACGGTAAACGAGGTTCTTGTAAACAGAGGCGTCCCAAACTTTGGGGTGGCTGTGTCTTTTTGATTTTAATTTCCCTAAGCTATAGGACCATAAGTGGAAGTGCCCTAGGCTCTGTTGCTTTGTTTTTTAGATGTTTCAGGAAACACCATACACTTCTCCCGAGTGTCTGTTGGCAATTTACATCCCGCCCATCAGCATAACAAGGCTCCCAGTTCTCCATGGCCTGTCCTGCCTTTCTGGATTTTACACTTTTTTCAGATGGCCCTTTTGACCGGGGGGAAGTGAGACTTCATTGTAGTGCAGATTTCCTTTGCAAGCTTGCTTGGTTGGCCAAAAAGGGCGTATGCGTTTTTTCCTGAATATATTCAGGAAAAAACGCATACGCCCTTTTTGGCCAAGTGCATCATTGTGGACGTTCTGCCTCTTTTCCTATGCTTTCAATGCAATTCCAGTCTGCCTCCTGAAATCGGTTTCCTGCAATTCTGCCCCGCTTTCAAGTCCTCTGGGCAGCCTTACTTCAGTATATTTTTGGACGATAGCTGTCATTTATAACTCTGCAGGTTTGTGAATTACAGTGCCCCTGAGCTCCTTTCTTCAACTCGCTTTCTTTTGAGCTGGCCGCAACACCGCAGGATGGCTTCAGGCCCTAATCTGGTTCCGGCACGGCACGCTGAGCCTTTGGTTAATTCCTCTTCCTGGTGGGAAATGAGAGTTAAATTTGCCCGTCCAGACACCTTCCAGCTAGTCTCTCATTGGTTCTCGCTATTCCTGTTCATCTTCCGCAGAAATTGCAAACTGGGCCAAACAGGAGGTTAAAGGGACTGACTCTCCAAGTCGGGAGGGTGTTAGTAAAGCGTCTGGAATGTTGCACCCGAGTACCAGGGTACGAAAACTGAGACATATTTGAACACGTCTCCCGATCACATGGTTGATCATACTCTAGGTTCCACATGCATGTTTTAGCTGAAGGAAGAATACCTTAAACCTGGGTAGTTGAAACCCGTGGAATGGGTACCATGCAATATGACTTCAAAGGGTCTTCATTTGCTCACCGAACCTCTCCAATCCTATCACTGCTGCGTTTATGTCCCTGTACACATGCTTGATTCTCTTTCGGAGACATAGCAATCCATAGGTTTTAAGATACTTACTAGTCAGGTACATTCTTAGGCATTTAATATGCGGTGTTGAGTCCATTTCGTTGAGCAAGGAGTAGCTCTTGTCTATTCCATATTTGGCTTAAGGAACTTTATCTGTGCTCATTTCAATCTCTGGTTTTATGCAGCACCCCAACTCACCTTTCCCCTTAAGCAAGCATAAGTTGGTTTTCTAAATTTGAGACCCTGTTCTGTTCTGTAATTCAGTTCCTGTGTAGCCAAGTTTACATTCCGTGTATTACTGATATCTTATGATGTTTCTTTTTCTGTGTGACTTATTTCAGTTAGAATCATCATACCTGAATCCACTCATTGTGCTGCTAAGGGCCTGATGACATAGATTTCATTGCTGAGTGATATTGCTTTGTAAGTAAATACCACAACTTCTTTATCCATTTTTCACTTTCTGCGATGTTGAACTTGTACTGTACACGAGGTTCTTGTAAACAGAGGCGTCCCAAACTTTGGGGTGGCTGTGTCTTTTTGATTTTAATTTCCCTAAGCTATAGGACCATAAGTGGAAGTGCCCTAGGCTCTGTTGCTTTGTTTTTTAGATGTTTCAGGAAACACCATACACTTCTCCCGAGTGTCTGTTGGCAATTTACATCCCGCCCATCAGCATAACAAGGCTCCCAGTTCTCCATGGCCTGTCCTGCCTTTCTGGATTTTACACTTTTTTCAGATGGCCCTTTTGACCGGGGGGAAGTGAGACTTCATTGTAGTGCAGATTTCCTTTGCAAGCTTGCTTGGTTGGCCAAAAAGGGCGTATGCGTTTTTTCCTGAATATATTCAGGAAAAAACGCATACGCCCTTTTTGGCCAAGTGCATCATTGTGGACGTTCTGCCTCTTTTCCTATGCTTTCAATGCAATTCCAGTCTGCCTCCTGAAATCGGTTTCCTGCAATTCTGCCCCGCTTTCAAGTCCTCTGGGCAGCCTTACTTCAGTATATTTTTGGACGATAGCTGTCATTTATAACTCTGCAGGTTTGTGAATTACAGTGCCCCTGAGCTCCTTTCTTCAACTCGCTTTCTTTTGAGCTGGCCGCAACACCGCAGGATGGCTTCAGGCCCTAATCTGGTTCCGGCACGGCACGCTGAGCCTTTGGTTAATTCCTCTTCCTGGTGGGAAATGAGAGTTAAATTTGCCCGTCCAGACACCTTCCAGCTAGTCTCTCATTGGTTCTCGCTATTCCTGTTCATCTTCCGCAGAAATTGCAAACTGGGCCAAACAGGAGGTTAAAGGGACTGACTCTCCAAGTCGGGAGGGTGTTAGTAAAGCGTCTGGAATGTTGCACCCGAGTACCAGGGTACGAAAACTGAGACATATTTGAACACGTCTCCCGATCACATGGTTGATCATACTCTAGGTTCCACATGCATGTTTTAGCTGAAGGAAGAATACCTTAAACCTGGGTAGTTGAAACCCGTGGAATGGGTACCATGCAATATGACTTCAAAGGGTCTTCATTTGCTCACCGAACCTCTCCAATCCTATCACTGCTGCGTTTATGCCCCTGTACACATGCTTGATTCTCTTTCGGAGACATAGCAATCCATAGGTTTTAAGATACTTACTAGTCAGGTACATTCTTAGGCATTTAATATGCGGTGTTGAGTCCATTTCGTTGAGCAAGGAGTAGCTCTTGTCTATTCCATATTTGGCTTAAGGAACTTTATCTGTGCTCATTTCAATCTCTGGTTTTATGCAGCACCCCAACTCACCTTTCCCCTTAAGCAAGCATAAGTTGGTTTTCTAAATTTGAGACCCTGTTCTGTTCTGTAATTCAGTTCCTGTGTAGCCAAGTTTACATTCCGTGTATTACTGATATCTTATGATGTTTCTTTTTCTGTGTGACTTATTTCAGTTAGAATCATCATACCTGAATCCACTCATTGTGCTGCTAAGGGCCTGATGACATAGATTTCATTGCTGAGTGATATTGCTTTGTAAGTAAATACCACAACTTCTTTATCCATTTTTCACTTTCTGCGATGTTGAACTTGTACTGTACACGAGGTTCTTGTAAACAGAGGCGTCCCAAACTTTGGGGTGGCTGTGTCTTTTTGATTTTAATTTCCCTAAGCTATAGGACCATAAGTGGAAGTGCCCTAGGCTCTGTTGCTTTGTTTTTTAGATGTTTCAGGAAACACCATACACTTCTCCCGAGTGTCTGTTGGCAATTTACATCCCGCCCATCAGCATAACAAGGCTCCCAGTTCTCCATGGCCTGTCCTGCCTTTCTGGATTTTACACTTTTTTCAGATGGCCCTTTTGACCGGGGGGAAGTGAGACTTCATTGTAGTGCAGATTTCCTTTGCAAGCTTGCTTGGTTGGCCAAAAAGGGCGTATGCGTTTTTTCCTGAATATATTCAGGAAAAAACGCATACGCCCTTTTTGGCCAAGTGCATCATTGTGGACGTTCTGCCTCTTTTCCTATGCTTTCAATGCAATTCCAGTCTGCCTCCTGAAATCGGTTTCCTGCAATTCTGCCCCGCTTTCAAGTCCTCTGGGCAGCCTTACTTCAGTATATTTTTGGACGATAGCTGTCATTTATAACTCTGCAGGTTTGTGAATTACAGTGCCCCTGAGCTCCTTTCTTCAACTCGCTTTCTTTTGAGCTGGCCGCAACACCGCAGGATGGCTTCAGGCCCTAATCTGGTTCCGGCACGGCACGCTGAGCCTTTGGTTAATTCCTCTTCCTGGTGGGAAATGAGAGTTAAATTTGCCCGTCCAGACACCTTCCAGCTAGTCTCTCATTGGTTCTCGCTATTCCTGTTCATCTTCCGCAGAAATTGCAAACTGGGCCAAACAGGAGGTTAAAGGGACTGACTCTCCAAGTCGGGAGGGTGTTAGTAAAGCGTCTGGAATGTTGCACCCGAGTACCAGGGTACGAAAACTGAGACATATTTGAACACGTCTCCCGATCACATGGTTGATCATACTCTAGGTTCCACATGCATGTTTTAGCTGAAGGAAGAATACCTTAAACCTGGGTAGTTGAAACCCGTGGAATGGGTACCATGCAATATGACTTCAAAGGGTCTTCATTTGCTCACCGAACCTCTCCAATCCTATCACTGCTGCGTTTATGCCCCTGTACACATGCTTGATTCTCTTTCGGAGACATAGCAATCCATAGGTTTTAAGATACTTACTAGTCAGGTACATTCTTAGCCATTTAATATGCGGTGTTGAGTCCATTTCGTTGAGCAAGGAGTAGCTCTTGTCTATTCCATATTTGGCTTAAGGAACTTTATCTGTGCTCATTTCAATCTCTGGTTTTATGCAGCACCCCAACTCACCTTTCCCCTTAAGCAAGCATAAGTTGGTTTTCTACATTTGAGACCCTGTTCTGTTCTGTAATTCAGTTCCTGTGTAGCCAAGTTTACATTCCGTGTATTCCTGATATCTTATGATGTTTCTTTTTCTGTGTGACTTATTTCAGTTAGAATCATCATACCTGAATCCACTCATTGTGCTGCTAAGGGCCTGATGACATAGATTTCATTGCTGAGTGATATTGCTTTGTAAGTAAATACCACAACTTCTTTATCCATTTTTCACTTTCTGCGATGTTGAACTTGTACGGTAAACGAGGTTCTTGTAAACAGAGGCGTCCCAAACTTTGGGGTGGCTGTGTCTTTTTGATTTTAATTTCCCTAAGCTATAGGACCATAAGTGGAAGTGCCCTAGGCTCTGTTGCTTTGTTTTTTAGATGTTTCAGGAAACACCATACACTTCTCCCGAGTGTCTGTTGGCAATTTACATCCCGCCCATCAGCATAACAAGGCTCCCAGTTCTCCATGGCCTGTCCTGCCTTTCTGGATTTTACACTTTATTCAGATGGCCCTTTTGACCGGGGGGAAGTGAGACTTCATTGTAGTGCAGATTTCCTTTGCAAGCTTGCTTGGTTGGCCAAAAAGGGCGTATGCGTTTTTTCCTGAATATATTCAGGAAAAAACGCATACGCCCTTTTTGGCCAAGTGCATCATTGTGGACGTTCTGCCTCTTTTCCTATGCTTTCAATGCAATTCCAGTCTGCCTCCTGAAATCGGTTTCCTGCAATTCTGCCCCGCTTTCAAGTCCTCTGGGCAGCCTTACTTCAGTATATTTTTGGACGATAGCTGTCATTTATAACTCTGCAGGTTTGTGAATTACAGTGCCCCTGAGCTCCTTTCTTCAACTCGCTTTCTTTTGAGCTGGCCGCAACACCGCAGGATGGCTTCAGGCCCTAATCTGGTTCCGGCACGGCACGCTGAGCCTTTGGTTAATTCCTCTTCCTGGTGGGAAATGAGAGTTAAATTTGCCCGTCCAGACACCTTCCAGCTAGTCTC
Organism: Pseudorca crassidens; assembly: GCF_039906515.1. Classification (NCBI taxonomy): domain Eukaryota; kingdom Metazoa; phylum Chordata; class Mammalia; order Artiodactyla; family Delphinidae; genus Pseudorca; species Pseudorca crassidens. Next base: position 8,563 of record NW_027136249.1, on the reverse strand, counting down.
TCATTGGTTCTCGCTATTCCTGTTCATCTTCCGCAGAAATTGCAAACTGGGCCAAACAGGAGGTTAAAGGGACTGACTCTCCAAGTCGGGAGGGTGTTAGTAAAGCGTCTGGAATGTTGCACCCGAGTACCAGGGTACGAAAACTGAGACATATTTGAACACGTCTCCCGATCACATGGTTGATCATACTCTAGGTTCCACATGCATGTTTTAGCTGAAGGAAGAATACCTTAAACCTGGGTAGTTGAAACCCGTGGAATGGGTACCATGCAATATGACTTCAAAGGGTCTTCATTTGCTCACCGAACCTCTCCAATCCTATCACTGCTGCGTTTATGCCCCTGTACACATGCTTGATTCTCTTTCGGAGACATAGCAATCCATAGGTTTTAAGATACTTACTAGTCAGGTACATTCTTAGGCATTTAATATGCGGTGTTGAGTCCATTTCGTTGAGCAAGGAGTAGCTCTTGTCTATTCCATATTTGGCTTAAGGAACTTTATCTGTGCTCATTTCAATCTCTGGTTTTATGCAGCACCCCAACTCACCTTTCCCCTTAAGCAAGCATAAGTTGGTTTTCTACATTTGAGACCCTGTTCTGTTCTGTAATTCAGTTCCTGTGTAGCCAAGTTTACATTCCGTGTATTCCTGATATCTTATGATGTTTCTTTTTCTGTGTGACTTATTTCAGTTAGAATCATCATACCTGAATCCACTCATTGTGCTGCTAAGGGCCTGATGACATAGATTTCATTGCTGAGTGATATTGCTTTGTAAGTAAATACCACAACTTCTTTATCCATTTTTCACTTTCTGCGATGTTGAACTTGTACTGTACACGAGGTTCTTGTAAACAGAGGCGTCCCAAACTTTGGGGTGGCTGTGTCTTTTTGATTTTAATTTCCCTAAGCTATAGGACCATAAGTGGAAGTGCCCTAGGCTCTGTTGCTTTGTTTTTTAGATGTTTCAGGAAACACCATACACTTCTCCCGAGTGTCTGTTGGCAATTTACATCCCGCCCATCAGCATAACAAGGCTCCCAGTTCTCCATGGCCTGTCCTGCCTTTCTGGATTTTACACTTTTTTCAGATGGCCCTTTTGACCGGGGGGAAGTGAGACTTCATTGTAGTGCAGATTTCCTTTGCAAGCTTGCTTGGTTGGCCAAAAAGGGCGTATGCGTTTTTTCCTGAATATATTCAGGAAAAAACGCATACGCCCTTTTTGGCCAAGTGCATCATTGTGGACGTTCTGCCTCTTTTCCTATGCTTTCAATGCAATTCCAGTCTGCCTCCTGAAATCGGTTTCCTGCAATTCTGCCCCGCTTTCAAGTCCTCTGGGCAGCCTTACTTCAGTATATTTTTGGACGATAGCTGTCATTTATAACTCTGCAGGTTTGTGAATTACAGTGTCCCTGAGCTCCTTTCTTCAACTCGCTTTCTTTTGAGCTGGCCGCAACACCGCAGGATGGCTTCAGGCCCTAATCTGGTTCCGGCACGGCACGCTGAGCCTTTGGTTAATTCCTCTTCCTGGTGGGAAATGAGAGTTAAATTTGCCCGTCCAGACACCTTCCAGCTAGTCTCTCATTGGTTCTCGCTATTCCTGTTCATCTTCCGCAGAAATTGCAAACTGGGCCAAACAGGAGGTTAAAGGGACTGACTCTCCAAGTCGGGAGGGTGTTAGTAAAGCGTCTGGAATGTTGCACCCGAGTACCAGGGTACGAAAACTGAGACATATTTGAACACGTCTCCCGATCACATGGTTGATCATACTCTAGGTTCCACATGCATGTTTTAGCTGAAGGAAGAATACCTTAAACCTGGGTAGTTGAAACCCGTGGAATGGGTACCATGCAATATGACTTCAAAGGGTCTTCATTTGCTCACCGAACCTCTCCAATCCTATCACTGCTGCGTTTATGCCCCTGTACACATGCTTGATTCTCTTTCGGAGACATAGCAATCCATAGGTTTTAAGATACTTACTAGTCAGGTACATTCTTAGGCATTTAATATGCGGTGTTGAGTCCATTTCGTTGAGCAAGGAGTAGCTCTTGTCTATTCCATATTTGGCTTAAGGAACTTTATCTGTGCTCATTTCAATCTCTGGTTTTATGCAGCACCCCAACTCACCTTTCCCCTTAAGCAAGCATAAGTTGGTTTTCTAAATTTGAGACCCTGTTCTGTTCTGTAATTCAGTTCCTGTGTAGCCAAGTTTACATTCCGTGTATTACTGATATCTTATGATGTTTCTTTTTCTGTGTGACTTATTTCAGTTAGAATCATCATACCTGAATCCACTCATTGTGCTGCTAAGGGCCTGATGACATAGATTTCATTGCTGAGTGATATTGCTTTGTAAGTAAATACCACAACTTCTTTATCCATTTTTCACTTTCTGCGATGTTGAACTTGTACGGTACACGAGGTTCTTGTAAACAGAGGCGTCCCAAACTTTGGGGTGGCTGTGTCTTTTTGATTTTAATTTCCCTAAGCTATAGGACCATAAGTGGAAGTGCCCTAGGCTCTGTTGCTTTGTTTTTTAGATGTTTCAGGAAACACCATACACTTCTCCCGAGTGTCTGTTGGCAATTTACATCCCGCCCATCAGCATAACAAGGCTCCCAGTTCTCCATGGCCTGTCCTGCCTTTCTGGATTTTACACTTTTTTCAGATGGCCCTTTTGACCGGGGGGAAGTGAGACTTCATTGTAGTGCAGATTTCCTTTGCAAGCTTGCTTGGTTGGCCAAAAAGGGCGTATGCGTTTTTTCCTGAATATATTCAGGAAAAAACGCATACGCCCTTTTTGGCCAAGTGCATCATTGTGGACGTTCTGCCTCTTTTCCTATGCTTTCAATGCAATTCCAGTCTGCCTCCTGAAATCGGTTTCCTGCAATTCTGCCCCGCTTTCAAGTCCTCTGGGCAGCCTTACTTCAGTATATTTTTGGACGATAGCTGTCATTTATAACTCTGCAGGTTTGTGAATTACAGTGCCCCTGAGCTCCTTTCTTCAACTCGCTTTCTTTTGAGCTGGCCGCAACACCGCAGGATGGCTTCAGGCCCTAATCTGGTTCCGGCACGGCACGCTGAGCCTTTGGTTAATTCCTCTTCCTGGTGGGAAATGAGAGTTAAATTTGCCCGTCCAGACACCTTCCAGCTAGTCTCTCATTGGTTCTCGCTATTCCTGTTCATCTTCCGCAGAAATTGCAAACTGGGCCAAACAGGAGGTTAAAGGGACTGACTCTCCAAGTCGGGAGGGTGTTAGTAAAGCGTCTGGAATGTTGCACCCGAGTACCAGGGTACGAAAACTGAGACATATTTGAACACGTCTCCCGATCACATGGTTGATCATACTCTAGGTTCCACATGCATGTTTTAGCTGAAGGAAGAATACCTTAAACCTGGGTAGTTGAAACCCGTGGAATGGGTACCATGCAATATGACTTCAAAGGGTCTTCATTTGCTCACCGAACCTCTCCAATCCTATCACTGCTGCGTTTATGCCCCTGTACACATGCTTGATTCTCTTTCGGAGACATAGCAATCCATAGGTTTTAAGATACTTACTAGTCAGGTACATTCTTAGGCATTTAATATGCGGTGTTGAGTCCATTTCGTTGAGCAAGGAGTAGCTCTTGTCTATTCCATATTTGGCTTAAGGAACTTTATCTGTGCTCATTTCAATCTCTGGTTTTATGCAGCACCCCAACTCACCTTTCCCCTTAAGCAAGCATAAGTTGGTTTTCTAAATTTGAGACCCTGTTCTGTTCTGTAATTCAGTTCCTGTGTAGCCAAGTTTACATTCCGTGTATTACTGATATCTTATGATGTTTCTTTTTCTGTGTGACTTATTTCAGTTAGAATCATCATACCTGAATCCACTCATTGTGCTGCTAAGGGCCTGATGACATAGATTTCATTGCTGAGTGATATTGCTTTGTAAGTAAATACCACAACTTCTTTATCCATTTTTCACTTTCTGCGATGTTGAACTTGTACGGTACACGAGGTTCTTGTAAACAGAGGCGTCCCAAACTTTGGGGTGGCTGTGTCTTTTTGATTTTAATTTCCCTAAGCTATAGGACTATAAGTGGAAGTGCCCTAGGCTCTGTTGCTTTGTTTTTTAGATGTTTCAGGAAACACCATACACTTCTCCCGAGTGTCTGTTGGCAATTTACATCCCGCCCATCAGCATAACAAGGCTCCCAGTTCTCCATGGCCTGTCCTGCCTTTCTGGATTTTACACTTTTTTCAGATGGCCCTTTTGACCGGGGGGAAGTGAGACTTCATTGTAGTGCAGATTTCCTTTGCAAGCTTGCTTGGTTGGCCAAAAAGGGCGTATGCGTTTTTTCCTGAATATATTCAGGAAAAAACGCATACGCCCTTTTTGGCCAAGTGCATCATTGTGGACGTTCTGCCTCTTTTCCTATGCTTTCAATGCAATTCCAGTCTGCCTCCTGAAATCGGTTTCCTGCAATTCTGCCCCGCTTTCAAGTCCTCTGGGCAGCCTTACTTCAGTATATTTTTGGACGATAGCTGTCATTTATAACTCTGCAGGTTTGTGAATTACAGTGCCCCTGAGCTCCTTTCTTCAACTCGCTTTCTTTTGAGCTGGCCGCAACACCGCAGGATGGCTTCAGGCCCTAATCTGGTTCCGGCACGGCACGCTGAGCCTTTGGTTAATTCCTCTTCCTGGTGGGAAATGAGAGTTAAATTTGCCCGTCCAGACACCTTCCAGCTAGTCTCTCATTGGTTCTCGCTATTCCTGTTCATCTTCCGCAGAAATTGCAAACTGGGCCAAACAGGAGGTTAAAGGGACTGACTCTCCAAGTCGGGAGGGTGTTAGTAAAGCGTCTGGAATGTTGCACCCGAGTACCAGGGTACGAAAACTGAGACATATTTGAACACGTCTCCCGATCACATGGTTGATCATACTCTAGGTTCCACATGCATGTTTTAGCTGAAGGAAGAATACCTTAAACCTGGGTAGTTGAAACCCGTGGAATGGGTACCATGCAATATGACTTCAAAGGGTCTTCATTTGCTCACCGAACCTCTCCAATCCTATCACTGCTGCGTTTATGCCCCTGTACACATGCTTGATTCTCTTTCGGAGACATAGCAATCCATAGGTTTTAAGATACTTACTAGTCAGGTACATTCTTAGGCATTTAATATGCGGTGTTGAGTCCATTTCGTTGAGCAAGGAGTAGCTCTTGTCTATTCCATATTTGGCTTAAGGAACTTTATCTGTGCTCATTTCAATCTCTGGTTTTATGCAGCACCCCAACTCACCTTTCCCCTTAAGCAAGCATAAGTTGGTTTTCTAAATTTGAGACCCTGTTCTGTTCTGTAATTCAGTTCCTGTGTAGCCAAGTTTACATTCCGTGTATTACTGATATCTTATGATGTTTCTTTTTCTGTGTGACTTATTTCAGTTAGAATCATCATACCTGAATCCACTCATTGTGCTGCTAAGGGCCTGATGACATAGATTTCATTGCTGAGTGATATTGCTTTGTAAGTAAATACCACAACTTCTTTATCCATTTTTCACTTTCTGCGATGTTGAACTTGTACGGTACACGAGGTTCTTGTAAACAGAGGCGTCCCAAACTTTGGGGTGGCTGTGTCTTTTTGATTTTAATTTCCCTAAGCTATAGGACCATAAGTGGAAGTGCCCTAGGCTCTGTTGCTTTGTTTTTTAGATGTTTCAGGAAACACCATACACTTCTCCCGAGTGTCTGTTGGCAATTTACATCCCGCCCATCAGCATAACAAGGCTCCCAGTTCTCCATGGCCTGTCCTGCCTTTCTGGATTTTACACTTTTTTCAGATGGCCCTTTTGACCGGGGGGAAGTGAGACTTCATTGTAGTGCAGATTTCCTTTGCAAGCTTGCTTGGTTGGCCAAAAAGGGCGTATGCGTTTTTTCCTGAATATATTCAGGAAAAAACGCATACGCCCTTTTTGGCCAAGTGCATCATTGTGGACGTTCTGCCTCTTTTCCTATGCTTTCAATGCAATTCCAGTCTGCCTCCTGAAATCGGTTTCCTGCAATTCTGCCCCGCTTTCAAGTCCTCTGGGCAGCCTTACTTCAGTATATTTTTGGACGATAGCTGTCATTTATAACTCTGCAGGTTTGTGAATTACAGTGCCCCTGAGCTCCTTTCTTCAACTCGCTTTCTTTTGAGCTGGCCGCAACACCGCAGGATGGCTTCAGGCCCTAATCTGGTTCCGGCACGGCACGCTGAGCCTTTGGTTAATTCCTCTTCCTGGTGGGAAATGAGAGTTAAATTTGCCCGTCCAGACACCTTCCAGCTAGTCTCTCATTGGTTCTCGCTATTCCTGTTCATCTTCCGCAGAAATTGCAAACTGGGCCAAACAGGAGGTTAAAGGGACTGACTCTCCAAGTCGGGAGGGTGTTAGTAAAGCGTCTGGAATGTTGCACCCGAGTACCAGGGTACGAAAACTGAGACATATTTGAACACGTCTCCCGATCACATGGTTGATCATACTCTAGGTTCCACATGCATGTTTTAGCTGAAGGAAGAATACCTTAAACCTGGGTAGTTGAAACCCGTGGAATGGGTACCATGCAATATGACTTCAAAGGGTCTTCATTTGCTCACCGAACCTCTCCAATCCTATCACTGCTGCGTTTATGCCCCTGTACACATGCTTGATTCTCTTTCGGAGACATAGCAATCCATAGGTTTTAAGATACTTACTAGTCAGGTACATTCTTAGCCATTTAATATGCGGTGTTGAGTCCATTTCGTTGAGCAAGGAGTAGCTCTTGTCTATTCCATATTTGGCTTAAGGAACTTTATCTGTGCTCATTTCAATCTCTGGTTTTATGCAGCACCCCAACTCACCTTTCCCCTTAAGCAAGCATAAGTTGGTTTTCTAAATTTGAGACCCTGTTCTGTTCTGTAATTCAGTTCCTGTGTAGCCAAGTTTACATTCCGTGTATTACTGATATCTTATGATGTTTCTTTTTCTGTGTGACTTATTTCAGTTAGAATCATCATACCTGAATCCACTCATTGTGCTGCTAAGGGCCTGATGACATAGATTTCATTGCTGAGTGATATTGCTTTGTAAGTAAATACCACAACTTCTTTATCCATTTTTCACTTTCTGCGATGTTGAACTTGTACGGTACACGAGGTTCTTGTAAACAGAGGCGTCCCAAACTTTGGGGTGGCTGTGTCTTTTTGATTTTAATTTCCCTAAGCTATAGGACCATAAGTGGAAGTGCCCTAGGCTCTGTTGCTTTGTTTTTTAGATGTTTCAGGAAACACCATACACTTCTCCCGAGTGTCTGTTGGCAATTTACATCCCGCCCATCAGCATAACAAGGCTCCCAGTTCTCCATGGCCTGTCCTGCCTTTCTGGATTTTACACTTTTTTCAGATGGCCCTTTTGACCGGGGGGAAGTGAGACTTCATTGTAGTGCAGATTTCCTTTGCAAGCTTGCTTGGTTGGCCAAAAAGGGCGTATGCGTTTTTTCCTGAATATATTCAGGAAAAAACGCATACGCCCTTTTTGGCCAAGTGCATCATTGTGGACGTTCTGCCTCTTTTCCTATGCTTTCAATGCAATTCCAGTCTGCCTCCTGAAATCGGTTTCCTGCAATTCTGCCCCGCTTTCAAGTCCTCTGGGCAGCCTTACTTCAGTATATTTTTGGACGATAGCTGTCATTTGTAACTCTGCAGGTTTGTGAATTACAGTGCCCCTGAGCTCCTTTCTTCAACTCGCTTTCTTTTGAGCTGGCCGCAACACCGCAGGATGGCTTCAGGCCCTAATCTGGTTCCGGCACGGCACGCTGAGCCTTTGGTTAATTCCTCTTCCTGGTGGGAAATGAGAGTTAAATTTGCCCGTCCAGACACCTTCCAGCTAGTCTCTCATTGGTTCTCGCTATTCCTGTTCATCTTCCGCAGAAATTGCAAACTGGGCCAAACAGGAGGTTAAAGGGACTGACTCTCCAAGTCGGGAGGGTGTTAGTAAAGCGTCTGGAATGTTGCACCCGAGTACCAGGGTATGAAAACTGAGACATATTTGAACACGTCTCCCGATCACATGGTTGATCATACTCTAGGTTCCACATGCATGTTTTAGCTGAAGGAAGAATACCTTAAACCTGGGTAGTTGAAACCCGTGGAATGGGTACCATGCAATATGACTTCAAAGGGTCTTCATTTGCTCACCGAACCTCTCCAATCCTATCACTGCTGCGTTTATGCCCCTGTACACATGCTTGATTCTCTTTCGGAGACATAGCAATCCATAGGTTTTAAGATACTTACTAGTCAGGTACATTCTTAGCCATTTAATATGCGGTGTTGAGTCCATTTCGTTGAGCAAGGAGTAGCTCTTGTCTATTCCATATTTGGCTTAAGGAACTTTATCTGTGCTCATTTCAATCTCTGGTTTTATGCAGCACCCCAACTCACCTTTCCCCTTAAGCAAGCATAAGTTGGTTTTCTAAATTTGAGACCCTGTTCTGTTCTGTAATTCAGTTCCTGTGTAGCCAAGTTTACATTCCGTGTATTACTGATATCT
>NW_027136248.1:0-54832 GCF_039906515.1 Pseudorca crassidens | reverse complement strand
TACGTAAGTACCACAAGTTCTTTATCCATTTTTCACTTTCTGTGATATTGAACTTGTACGGTAAACGAGGTTCTTGTAAACAGAGGCGTCCCAAACTTTGGGGTGGCTGTGTCTTTTTGATTTTAATTTCCCTAAGCTATAGGACCATAAGTGGAAGTGCCCTAGGCTCTGTTGCTTTGCTTTTTAGATGTTTCAGGAAACACCATACACTTCTCCCGAGTGTCTGTTGGCAATTTACATCCCGCCCATCAGTATAACAAGGCTCCCAGTTCTCCATGGCCTGTCCTGCCTTTCTGGATTTTACACTTTCTTCAGATGGCCCTTTTGACCGGGGGGAAGTGAGACTTCATTGTAGTGCAGATTTCCTTTGCAAGTTTGCTTGGTTGGCCAAAAAGGGCGTATGCGTTTTTTCCTGAATATATTCAGGAAAAAACGCATACGCCCTTTTTGGCCAAGTGCATCATTGTGGACGTTCTGCCTCTTTTCCTATGCTTTCAATGCAATTCCAGTCTACCTCCTGAAATCGGTTTCCTGCAATTCTGCCCTGCTTTCAAGTCCTCTTGGCAGCCTTACTTCAGTATATTTTTGGACGATAGCTGTCATTTATAACTCTGCAGGTTTGTGAATTACAGTGCCCCTGAGCTCCTTTCTTCAACTCGCTTTCTTGTCACCTGGCCGCAACACCACAGGATGGCTTCAGGCCCTAATCTAGTTCCGGCACGGCACACTGAGCCTTTGGTTAATTCCTCTCCCTGGTGGGAAATGAGAGTTAAATTTGCCCGTCCAGACACGTCCAGCTAGTCTCTCATTGGTTCTCGCTACTCCTGTTCATCTTCCGCAGAAATTGCAAACTGGGCCAAACAGGAAGTTAAAGGGACTGACTCTCCAAGTCGGGAGAGTGTTAGTAAAGCGTCTGGAATGTTGCACCCGAGTACCAGGGTATGAAAACTGAGACATATTTGAACACGTCTCCCGATCACATGGTTGATCATACTCTAGGTTCCACATGCATGTTTTAGCTGAAGGAAGAATACCTTAAACCTGGGTAGTTGAAACCCATGGAAAGGGTACCATGCAATATGACTTCAAAGGGTCTTCATTTGCTCACCGAACCTCTCCAATCCTATCACTGCTGCGTTTATGCCCCTGTACACATGCTTGATTCTCTTTCGGAGACATAGCAATCCATAGGTTTTAAGATACTTACTAGTCACGTACATTCTTAGGCATTTAATATGCGGTGTTGAGTCCATTTTGTTGAGCAAGGAGTAGCTCTTGTCTATTCCATATTTGGCTTAAGGAAATTTATCTGTGCTCATTTCAATCTCTGGTTTTATGCAGCACCCCAACTCACCTTTACCCTTAAGCAAGCATAAGTTGGTTTTCTAAATTTGAGACCCTGTTCTGTTCTGTAATTCAGTTCCTGTGTAGCCAAGTTTACATTCCGTGTATTACTGATATCTTATGATGTTTCTTTTTCTGTGTGACTTATTTCAGTTAGAATCATCGTACCTGAATCCACTCATTATGCTGCTACGGGCCTGATGACATAGATTTCATTGCTGAGTGATACTGCATTGTACGTAAGTACCACAAGTTCTTTATCCATTTTTCACTTTCTGTGATATTGAACTTGTACGGTAAACGAGGTTCTTGTAAACAGAGGCATCCCAAACTTTGGGGTGGCTGTGTCTTTTTTATTTTAATTTCCCTAAGCTATAGGACCATAAGTGGAAGTGCCCTAGGCTCTGTTGCTTTGTTTTTTAGATGTTTCAGGAAACACCATACACTTCTCCCGAGTGTCTGTTGGCAATTTACATCCCGCCCATCAGCATAACAAGGCTCCCAGTTCTCCATGGCCTGTCCTGCCTTTCTGGATTTTACACTTTTTTCAGATGGCCCTTTTGACCGGGGGGAAGTGAGACTTCATTGTAGTGCAGATTTCCTTTGCAAGCTTGCTTGGTTGGCCAAAAAGGGCGTATGCGTTTTTTCCTGAATATATTCAGGAAAAAACGCATACGCCCTTTTTGGCCAAGTGCATCATTGTGGACGTTCTGCCTCTTTTCCTATGCTTTCAATGCAATTCCAGTCTACCTCCTGAAATCGGTTTCCTGCAATTCTGCCCCGCTTTCAAGTCCTCTTGGCAGCCTTACTTCAGTATATTTTTGGACGATAGCTGTCATTTATAACTCTGCAGGTTTGTGAATTACAGTGCCCCTGAGCTCCTTTCTTCAACTCGCTTTCTTTTGAGCTGGCCGCAACACCGCAGGATGGCTTCAGGCCCTAATCTGGTTCCGGCACGGCACGCTGAGCCTTTGGTTAATTCCTCTTCCTGGTGGGAAATGAGAGTTAAATTTGCCCGTCCAGACACCTCCAGCTAGTCTCTCATTGGTTCTCGCTATTCCTGTTCATCTTCCGCAGAAATTGCAAACTGGGCCAAACAGGAGGTTAAAGGGACTGACTCTCCAAGTGGGGAGAGTGTTAGTAAAGCGTCTGGAATGTTGCACCCGAGTACCAGGGCAGAAAAACTGAGACATATTTGAACACGTCTCCCGTTCTCACGGTTGATCATACTCTGGGTTCCACATGCATGTTTTAGCCGAAGGAAGAATACCTTAAACGTGGAGAGCTGAGACCCGTGTAATGGGTACCATGCAATATGACTTCAAAGGGTCTTCCTTTGCTCGCCGAACCTCTCCAATCCTATCACTTCTGTGTTTATGCCCCTTTACACACGCTTGATTCTCTTTTGGAGACATAGCAATCCATAGGTTTTAAGATACTTACTAGTCAGGTACATTCTTAGGCGTTTAATATGGGGTGTTGAGTCCATTTCGTTGAGCAAGGAGTAGCTCTTGTCTATTCCATATTTGGCTTAAGGAACTTTATCTGTGCTCATTTCAATCTCTGGTTTTATGCAGTACCCCAACTCACCTTTCCCCTTAAGCAAGCATAAGTTGGTTTTCTAAATTTGAGACCCTGTTCTGTTTTGGAATTCAGTTCCTGTGTAGCCAAGTGTACATTCCGTGTATTACTGATATCTTATGATGTTTCTTTTTCTGTGTGACTTATTTCAGTTAGAATCATCGTACCTGAATCCACTCATTATGCTGCTACGGGCCTGATCACATAGATTTCATTGCTGAGTGATACTGCATTGTACGTAAGTACCACAAGTTCTTTATCCATTTTTCACTTTCTGTGATATTGAACTTGTACGGTAAACGAGGTTCTTGTAAACAGAGGCGTCCCAAACTTTGGGGTGGCTGTGTCTTTTTGATTTTAATTTCCCTAAGCTATAGGACCATAAGTGGAAGTGCCCTAGGCTCTGTTGCTTTGTTTTTTAGATGTTTCAGGAAACACCATACACTTCTCCCCAGTGTCTGTTGGCAATTTACAACCCGCCCATCAGCATAACAAGGCTCCCAGTTCTCCATGGCCTGTCCTGCCTTTCTGGATTTTACACTTTTTTCAGATGGCCCTTTTGACCGGGGGGAAGTGAGACTTCATTGTAGTGCAGATTTCCTTTGCAAGCTTGCTTGGTTGGACAAAAAGGGCGTATGCGTTTTTTCCTGAATATATTCAGGAAAAAACGCATACGCCCTTTTTGGCCAAGTGCATCATTGTGGACGTTCTGCCTCGTTTCCTATGCTTTCAATGCAATTCCAGTCTACCTCCTGAAATCGGTTTCCTGCAATTCTGCCCCGCTTTCAAGTCCTCTTGGCAGCCTTACTTCAGTATATTTTTGGACGATAGCTGTCATTTATAACTCTGCAGGTTTGTGAATTACAGTGCCCCTCAGCTCCTTTCTTCAACTCGCTTTCTTGTGACCTGGCCGCAACACCGCAGGATGGCTTCAGGCCCTAAACTGGTTCCGGCACGGCAGGCTGAGCCTTTGGTTAATTCCTCTTCCTGGTTTGGAAATGAGAGTTAAATTTGCCCGTCCAGACACCTCCAGCTAGTCTCTCATTGGTTCTCGCTCTTCTTGTTCATCTTCCACAGAAATTGCAATCTGGGCCAAACAGGAGGTTAAAGGGACTGACTCTCCAAGTCGGGAGGGTGTTAGTAAAGCGTCTGGAATGTTGCACCCGAGTACCAGGGTACGAAAACTGAGACATATTTGAACACGTCTCCCGATCACATGGTTGATCATACTCTAGGTTCCACATGCATGTTTTAGCTGAAGGAAGAATACCTTAAACCTGGGTAGTTGAAACCTGTGGAATGGGTACCATGCAATATGACTTCAAAGGGTCTTCATTTGCTCACCGAACCTCTCCAATCCTATCACTGCTGCGTTTATGCCCCTGTACACATGCTTGATTCTCTTTCGGAGACATAGCAATCCATAGGTTTTAAGATACTTACTAGTCAGGTACATTCTTAGGCGTTTAATATGCGGTGTTGAGTCCATTTCGTTGAGCAAGGAGTAGCTCTTGTCTATTCCATATTTGGCTTAAGGAACTTTATCTGTGCTCATTTCAATGTCTGGTTTTATGCAGCACCCCAACTCACCTTTCCCCTTAAGCAAGCATAAGTTGGTTTTCTAAATTTGAGACCATGTTCTGTTCTGTAATTCAGTTCCTGTGTAGCCAAGTTTACATTCCGTGTATTACTGATATCTTATGATGTTTCTTTTTCTGTGTGACTTATTTCAGTTAGAATCATCATATCTGAATCCACTCATTGTGCTGCTAAGGGCCTGATGACATAGATTTCATTGTTGAGTGATATTGCTTTGTAAGTAAATACCACAACTTCTTTATCCATTTTTCACTTTCTGCGATGTTGAACTTGTACTGTAAACGAGGTTCTTGTAAACAGAGGCGTCCCAAACTTTGGGGTGGCTGTGTCTTTTTGATTTTAATTACCCTAAGCTATAGGACCATAAGTGGAAGTGCCCTAGGCTCTGTTGCTTTGTTTTTTAGATGTTTCAGGAAACACCATACACTTCTCCCGAGTGTCTGTTGGCAATTTACATCCCGCCCATCAGCATAACAAGACTCCCAGTTCTCCATGGCCTGTCCTGCCTTTCTGGATTTTACACTTTTTTCAGATGGCCCTTTTGGCCGGGGGGAAGTGAGACTTCATTGTAGTGCAGATTTCCTTTGCAAGCTTGCTTGGTTGGCCAAAAAGGGCGTATGCGTTTTTTCCTGAATATATTCAGGAAAAAGCGCATACGCCCTTTTTGGCCAAGTGCATCATGGTGGACGTTCTGCCTCTTTTCCTATGCTTTCAATGCAATTCCAGTCTACCTCCTGAAATCGGTTTCCTGCAATTCTGCCCCGCTTTCAAGTCCTCTTGGCAGCCTTACTTCAGTATATTTTTGGACGATAGCTGTCATTTATAACTCTGCAGGTTTGTGAATTACAGTGCCCCTGAGCTCCTTTCTTCAACTCGCTTTCTTGTGAGCTGGCCGCAACACCGCAGGATGGCTTCAGGCCCTAATCTGGTTCCGGCACGGCACGCTAAGCCTTTGGTTATTTCCTCTTCCTGGTGGGAAATGAGAGTTAAATTTGCCCGTCCAGACACCTCCAGCTAGTCTCTCATTGGTTCTCCCTATTACTGTTCATCTTCCGCAGAAATTGCAAACTGGGCCAAACAGGAGGTTAAAGGCGCTGACTCTCCAAGTGGGGAGAGTGTTAGTAAAGCGTCTGGAATGTTGCACCCGAGTACCAGGGTACGAAAACTGAGACATATTTGAACACGTCTCCCGTTCACACGGTTGATCATACTCTGGGTTCCCCATGCATGTTTTAGCTGAAGGAAGAATACCTTAAACCTGGGTAGTTGAAACCCGTGGAATTGGTACCATGCAATATGACTTCAAAGGGTCTTCATTTGCTCACCGAACCTCTCCAATCCTATCACTGCTGCGTTTATGCCCCTATACACACGCTTGATTCTCTTTTGGAGACATAGCAATCCATAGGTTTTAAGATACTTACTAGTCAGGTACATTCTTAGGCGTTTAATATGGGGTGTTGAGTCCATTTCGTTGATCAAGGAGTAGCTCTTGTCTATTCCATATTTGGCTTAAGGAACTTTATCTGTGCTCATTTCAATCTCTGGTTTTATGCAGCACCCAAACTCACCTTTACCCTTAAGCAAGCATAAGTTGGTTTTCTAAATTTGAGACCCTGTTCTGTTCTGTAATTCAGTTCCTATGTAGCCAAGTTTACATTCCGTGTATTACTGATATCTTATGATGTTTCTTTTTCTGTGTGACTTATTTCAGTTAGAATCATCATACCTGAATCCACTCATTGTGCTGGTAAGGGCCTGATGACATAGATTTCATTGCTGAGTGATACTGCATTGTACGTAAGTACCACAAGTTCTTTATCCATTTTTCACTTTCTGTGATATTGAACTTGTACGGTAAACGAGGTTCTTGTAAACAGAGGCGTCCCAAACTTTGGGGTGGCTGTGTCTTTTTGATTTTAATTTCCCTAAGCTATAGGACCATAAGTGGAAGTGCCCTAGGCTCTGTTGCTTTGTTTTTTAGATGTTTCAGGAAACACCATACACTTCTCCCGAGTGTCTGTTGGCAATTTACATCCCGCCCATCAGCATAACAAGGCTCCCAGGTCTCCATGGCCTGTCCTGCCTTTCTGGATTTTACACTTTTTTCAGATGGCCCTTTTGACCGGGGGGAAGTGAGACTTCATTGTAGTGCAGATTTCCTTTGCAAGCTTGCTTGGTTGGCCAAAAAGGGCGTATGCGTCTTTTCCTGAATATATTCAGGAAAAAACGCATACGCCCTTTTTCGCCAAGTGCATCATTGTGGACGTTCTGCCTCTTTTCCTATGCTTTCAAAGCAATTCCACTTTACCTCCTGAAATCGGTTTCCTGCAATTCTGCCCCGCTTTCAAGTCCTCTTGGCAGCCTTACTTCAGTATATTTTTGGACGATAGCTGTCATTTATAAGTCTGCAGGTTTGTGAATTACAGTGCCCCTGAGCTCCTTTCTTCAACTCGCTTTCTTTTGAGCTGGCCGCAACACCGCAGGATGGCTTCAGGCCCTAATCTGCTTCCGGCACGGCATGCTGAGCCTTTGGTTAATTCCTCTTCCTGGTGGGAAATGAGAGTTAAATTTGCCCGTCCAGACACCTCCAGCTAGTCTCTCATTGGTTCTCGCTATTCCTGTTCATCTTCCTCAGAAATTGCAAACTGGGCCAAACAGGAGGTTAAAGGGACTGACTCTCCAAGTGGGGAGAGTGTTAGTAAAGCGTCTGGAATGTTGCACCCGAGTACCAGGGCAGAAAAACTGAGACATATTTGAACACGTCTCCCGTTCTCACGGTTGATCATACTCTGGGTTCCACATGCATGTTTTAGCCGAAGGAAGAATACCTTAAACGTGGAGAGCTGAGACCCGTGTAATGGGTACCATGCAATATGACTTCAAAGGGTCTTCCTTTGCTCGCCGAACCTCTCCAATCCTATCACTTCTGTGTTTATGCCCCTTTACACACGCTTGATTCTCTTTTGGAGACATAGCAATCCATAGGTTTTAAGATACTTACTAGTCAGGTACATTCTTAGGCGTTTAATATGGGGTGTTGAGTCCATTTCGTTGAGCAAGGAGTAGCTCTTGTCTATTCCATATTTGGCTTAAGGAACTTTATCTGTGCTCATTTCAATCTCTGGTTTTATGCAGCACCCCAACTCACCTTTTCCCTTAAGCAAGCATAAGTTGGTTTTCTAAATTTGAGACCCTGTTCTGTTTTGGAATTCAGTTCCTGTGTAGCCAAGTGTACATTCCGTGTATTACTGATATCTTATGATGTTTCTTTTTCTGTGTGACTTATTTCAGTTAGAATCATCGTACCTGAATCCACTCATTATGCTGCTACGGGCCTGATCACATAGATTTCATTGCTGAGTGATACTGCATTGTACGTAAGTACCACAAGTTCTTTATCCATTTTTCACTTTCTGTGATATTGAACTTGTACGGTAAACGAGGTTCTTGTAAACAGAGGCGTCCCAAACTTTGGGGTGGCTGTGTCTTTTTGATTTTAATTTCCCTAAGCTATAGGACCATAAGTGGAAGTGCCCTAGGCTCTGTTGCTTTGTTTTTTAGATGTTTCAGGAAACACCATACACTTCTCCCGAGTGTCTGTTGGCAATTTACATCCCGCCCATCAGCATAACAAGGCTCCCAGTTCTCCATGGCCTGTCCTGCCTTTCTGGATTTTACACTTTTTTCAGATGGCCCTTTTGACCGGGGGGAAGTGAGACTTCATTGTAGTGCAGATTTCCTTTGCAAGCTTGCTTGGTTGGCCAAAAAGGGCGTATGCGTCTTTTCCTGAATATATTCAGGAAAAAACGCATACGCCCTTTTGGGCCAAGTGCATCATTGTGGACGTTCTGCCTCTTTTCCTATGCTTTCAAAGCAATTCCACTTTACCTCCTGAAATCGGTTTCCTGCAATTCTGCCCCGCTTTCAAGTCCTCTTGGCAGCCTTACTTCAGTATATTTTTGGACGATAGCTGTCATTTATAAGTCTGCAGGTTTGTGAATTACAGTGCCCCTGAGCTCCTTTCTTCAACTCGCTTTCTTTTGAGCTGGCCGCAACACCGCAGGATGGCTTCAGGCCCTAATCTGGTTCCGGCACGGCACGCTGAGCCTTTGGTTATTTCCTCTTCCTGGTGGGAAATGAGAGTTAAATTTGCCTGTCCAGACACCTCCAGCTATTCTCTCATTGGTTCTCCCTATTCCTGTTCATCTTCCGCAGAAATTGCAAACTGGGCCAAACAGGAGGTTAAAGGCGCTGACTCTCCAAGTGGGGAGAGTGTTAGTAAAGCGTCTGGAATGTTGCACCCGAGTACCAGGGGAGGAAAACTGAGACATATTTGAACACGTCTCCCATTCACACGGTTGATCATACTCTGGGTTCCACATGCATGTTTTAGCTGAAGGAAGAATAACTTAAACCTGGAGAGTTGAGACCCGTGTAATGGGTACCATGCAATATGACTTCAAAGGGTCTTCATTTGCTCACCAAACCTCTCCAATCCTATCACTGCTGCTTTTATGCCCCTGTCCACACGCTTGATTCTCTTTTGGAGACATAGCAATCCATAGGTTTTAAGATACTTACTAGTCAGGTACATTCTTAGGCGTTTAATATGGGGTGTTGAGTCCATTTCGTTGAGCAAGGAGTAGCTCTTGTCTATTCCGTATTTGGCTTAAGGAACTTTATCTGTGCTCATTTCAATCGCTGGTTTTATGCAGCACCCCAAATCACCTTTCCCCTTAAGGAAGCATAAGTTGGTTTTCTAAATTTGAGACCCTGTTCTGTTTTGGAATTCAGTTCCTGTGTAGCCAAGTTTACATTCCGTGTATTACTGATATCTTATGATGTTTCTTTTTCTGTGTGACTTATTTCAGTTAGAATCATCATACCTGAATCCACTCATTGTGCTGCTAAGGGCCTGATGACATAGATTTCATTGCTGAGTGATATTGTTTGTAAGTAAATACCACAACTTCTTTATCCATTTTTCACTTTATGCGATGTTGAACTTGTACTGTAAACGAGGTTCTTGTAAACAGAGGCGTCCCAAACTTTGGGGTGGCTGTGTCTTTTTGATTTTAATTTCCCTAAGCTATAGGACCATAAGTGGAAGTGCCCTAGGCTCTGTTGCTTTGTTTTTTAGATGTTTCAGGAAACACCATACACTTCTCCCGAGTGTCTGTTGGCAATTTACATCCCGCCCATCAGCATAACAAGGCTCCCAGTTCTCCATGGCCTGTCCTGCCTTTCTGGATTTTACACTTTTTTCAGACGGCCCTTTTGACCGGGGGGAAGTGAGACTTCATTGTAGTGCAGATTTCCTTTGCAAGCTTGCTTGGTTGGCCAAAAAGGGCGTATGCGTTTTTTCCTGAATATATTCAGGAAAAAACGCATACGCCCTTTTTGGCCAAGTGCATCATTGTGGACGTTCTGCCTCTTTTCCTATGCTTTCAATGCAATTCCAGTCTACCTCCTGAAATCAGTTTCCTGCAATTCTGCCCCGCTTTCAAGTCCTCTTGGCAGCCTTACTTCAGTATATTTTTGGACGATAGCTGTCATTTATAACTCTGCAGGTTTGTGAATTACAGTGCCCCTGAGCTCCTTTCTTCAACTCGCTTTCTTGTGACCTGGCCGCAACGCCGCAGGATGGCTTCAGGCCCTAATCTGGTTCCGGCACGGCATGCTAAGCCTTTGGTTAATTCCTCTTCCTGATGGGAAATGAGAGTTAAATTTGCCCGTCCAGACACCTCCAGCTAGTCTCTCATTGGTTCTCGCTATTCCTGTTCATCTTCAGCAGAAATTGCAAACTGGGCCAAACAGGAGGTTAAAGGGACTGACTCTCCAAGTCGGGAGAGTGTTAGTAAAGCGTCTGGAATGTTGCACCCGAGTACCAGGGTACGAAAACTGAGACATATTTGAACACGTCTCCCGATCACATGGTTGATCATACTCTAGGTTCCACATGCATGTTTTAGCTGAAGGAAGAATACCTTAAACCTGGGTAGTTGAAACCCGTGGAATGGGTACCATGCAATATGACTTCAAAGGGTCTTCATTTGCTCACCGAACCTCTCCAATCCTATCACTGCTGCGTTTATGCCCCTGTACACATGCTTGATTCTCTTTTGGAGACATAGCAATCCATAGGTTTTAAGATACTAACTAGTCAGGTACATTCTTAGGCGTTTAATATGGGGTGTTGAGTCCATTTCGTTGAGCAAGGAGTAGCTCTTGTCTATTCCATATTTGGCTTAAGGAACTTTATCTGTGCTCATTTCAATCTCTGGTTTTATGCAGCACCCCAACTCACCTTTCCCCTTAAGCAAGCATAAGTTTGTTTTCTAAATTTGAGACCCTGTTCTGTTTTGGAATTCAGTTCCTGTGTAGCCAAGTTTACATTCCGTGTATTAGTGATATCTTATGATGTTTCTTTTTCTGTGTGACTTATTTCAGTTAGAATCATCGTACCTGAATCCACTCATTATGCTGCTACGGGCCTGATGACATAGATTTCATTGCTGAGTGATACTGCATTGTACGTAAGTACCACAAGTTCTTTATCCATTTTTCACTTTCTGTGATATTGAACTTGTACGGTAAACGAGGTTCTTGTAAACAGAGGCGTCCCAAACTTTGGGGTGGCTGTGTCTTTTTGATTTTAATTTCCCTAAGCTATAGGACCATAAGTGGAAGTGCCCTAGGCTCTGTTGCTTTGCTTTTTAGATGTTTCAGGAAACACCATACACTTCTCCCGAGTGTCTGTTGGCAATTTACATCCCGCCCATCAGCATAACAAGGCTCCCAGTTCTCCATGGCCTGTCCTGCCTTTCTGGATTTTACACTTTCTTCAGATGGCCCTTTTGACCGGGGGGAAGTGAGACTTCATTGTAGTGCAGATTTCCTTTGCAAGTTTGCTTGGTTGGCCAAAAAGGGCGTATGCGTTTTTTCCTGAATATATTCTGGAAAAAACACATACACCCTTTTTGGCAAAGTGCATCATTGTGGACGTTCTGCCTCTTTTCCTATGCTTTCAATGCAATTCCAGTCTACCTCCTGAAATCGGTTTCCTGCAATTCTGCCCCGCTTTCAAGTCCTCTTGGCAGCCTTACTTCAGTATATTTTTGGACGAAAGCTGTCATTGATAACTCTGCAGGTTTGTGAATTACAGTGCCCCTGAGCTCCTTTCTTCAACTCGCTTTCTTTTGAGCTGGCCGCAACACCGCAGGATGGCTTCAGGCCCTAATCTGGTTCCGTCACGGCACGCTAAGCCTTTGGTTAATTCCTCTTCCTGGTGGGAAATGAGAGTTAAATTTGCCCGTCCAGACACCTCCAGCTAGTCTCTCATTGGTTCTCGCTATTCCTGTTCATCTTCCGCAGAAATTGCAAACTGGGCGAAACAGGAGGTTAAAGGGACTGACTCTCCAAGTGGGGAGAGTGTTAGTAAAGCGTCTGGAATGTTGAACCCGAGTAGCAGGGTACGAAAACTGAGACATATTTGAACACGTCTCCCGATCACATGGTTGATCATACTCTAAGTTCCACATGCATGTTTTAGCTGAAGGAGGAATACCTTAAACCTGGGTATTTGAAACCCGTGGAATGGGTACCATGCAATATGACTTCAAAGGGTCTTCATTTGCCCACCGAACCTCTCCAATCCTATCACTGCTGCGTTTATGCCCCTGTACACATGCTTGATTCTCTTTCGGAGACATAGCAATCCATAGGTTTTAAGATACTTACTAGTCAGGTACATTCTTAGGCGTTTAATATGGGGTGTTGAGTCCATTTCGTTGAGCAAGGAGTAGCTCTTGTCTATTCCATATTTGGCTTAAGGAACTTTATCTGTGCTCATTTCAATCTCTGGTTTTATGCAGCACCCCAACTCACCTTTCCCCTTAAGCAAGCATAAGTTGGTTTTCTAAATTTGAGACCCTCTTCTGTTCTGTAATTCAGTTCCTGTGTAGCCAAGTTTACATTCCGTGTATTACTGATATCTTATGATGTTTCTTTTTCTGTGTGACTTATTTTCGTTAGAATCATCATACCTGAATCCACTCATTGTGCTGCTAAGGGCCTGATGACATAGATTTCATTGCTGAGTGATATTGCTTTGTAAGTAAATACCACAACTTCTTTATCCATTTTTCACTTTCTGCGATGTTGAACTTGTACCGTAAACGAGGTTCTTGTAAACAGAGGCATCCCAAACTTTGGGGTGGCTGTGTCTTTTTGATTTTAATTTCCCTAAGCTATAGGACCATAAGTGGAAGTGCCCTAGGCTCTGTTGCTTTGTTTTTTAGAAGTTTCAGGAAACACCATACACTTCTCCCGAGTGTCTGTTGGCAATTTACATCCCGCCCATCAGCATAACAAGGCTCCCAGTTCTCCATGGCCTCTCCTGCCTTTCTGGATTTTACACTTTTTTCAGATGGCCCTTTTGACCGGGGGGAACTGAGACTTCATTGTAGTGCAGATTTCCTTTGCAAGCTTGCTTGGTTGGCCAAAAAGTGCGTATGCGTTTTTTCCTGCATATATTCAGGAAAAAGCGCATACGCCCTTTTTGGCCAAGTGCATCATGGTGGACGTTCTGCCTCTTTTCCTATGCTTTAAATGCAATTCCAGTCTACCGCCTGAAATCGGTTTCCTGCAATTCTGCCCCGCTTTCAAGTCCTCTTGGCAGCCTTACTTCAGTATATTTTTGGACGATAGCCGTCATTTATAAGTCTGCAGGTTTGTGAATTACAGTGCCCCTGAGCTCCTTTCTTCATCTCGCTTTCTTGTGACCTGGCAGCAACACCGCAGGATGGCTTCAGGCCCTAATCTGGTTCCGGCACGGCACGCTAAGCCTTTGGTTATTTCCTCTTCCTTGTGGGAAATGAGAGTTAAATTTGCCCGTCCAGACACCTCCAGCTAGTCTCTCATTGGTTCTCCCTATTCCTGTTCATCTTCCGCAGAAATTGCAAACTGGGCCAAACAGGAGGTTAAAGGCGCTGACTCTCCAAGTCGGGAGAGAGTTAGTAAAGCGTCTGGAATGTTGCATCCGAGTACCAGGGTACGAAAACTGAGACATATTTGAACAAGTCTCCCGATCACATGGTTGATCATACTCTAGGTTCCACGTGCATGTTTTAGCTGAAGGAAGAATACCTTAAACCTGGGTACTTGAAAACCGTGGAATGGGTACCATGCAATATGACTTCAAAGGGTCTTCATTTGCTCACCAAACCTCTCCAATCCTATCACTGCTGCGTTTATGCCCCTGTACACATGCTTGATTCTCTTTCGGAGACATAGCAATCCATAGATTTTAAGATACTTACTAGTCAGGTACATTCTTAGGCGTTTAATATGCGGTGTTGAGTCCATTTCGTTGAGCAAGGAGTAGCTCTTGTCTATTCCATATTTGGCTTAAGGAACTTTATCTGTGCTCATTTCAATCTCTGGTTTTATGCAGCACCCCAACTCACCTTTACCCTTAAGCAAGCATAAGTTGGTTTTCTAAATTTGAGACCCTGTTCTGTTCTGTAATTCAGTTCCTGTGTAGCCAAGTTTACATTCCGTGTATTACTGATATCTTATGATGTTTCTTTTTCTGTGTGACTTATTTCAGTTAGAATCATCGTACCTGAATCCACTCATTGTGCTGCTAAGGGCCTGATGACATAGATTTCATTGCTGAGTGATATTGCTTTGTAAGTAAATACCACAACTTCTTTATCCATTTTTCACTTTCTGCGATGTTGAACTTGTACTGTAAACGAGGTTCTTGTAAACAGAGGCATCCCAAACTTTGGGGTGGCTGTGTCTTTTTGATTTTAATTTCCCTAAGCTATAGGACCATAAGTGGAAGTGCCCTAGGCTCTGTTGCTTTGTTTTTTAGAAGTTTCAGGAAACACCATACACTTCTCCCGAGTGTCTGTTGGCAATTTACATCCCGCCCATCAGCATAACAAGGCTCCCAGTTCTCCATGGCCTGTCCTGCCTTTCTGGATTTTACACTTTTTTCAGATGGCCCTTTTGACTGGGGGGAACTGAGACTTCATTGTAGTGCAGATTTCCTTTGCAAGCTTGCTTGGTTGGCCAAAAAGTGCGTATGCGTTTTTTCCTGAATATATTCAGGAAAAAGCGCATACGCCCTTTTTGGCCAAGTGCATCATTGTGGACGTTCTGCCTCTTTTCCTATGCTTTCAATGCAATTCCAGTCTACCTCCTGAAATCGGTTTCCTGCAATTCTGCCCCGCTTTCAAGTCCTCTTGGCAGCCTTACTTCAGTATATTTTTGGACGATAGCTGTCATTTATAACTCTGCAGGTTTGTGAATTACAGGGCCCCTGAGCTCCTTTCTTCAACTCGCTTTCTTGTGACCTGGCCGCAACACCGCAGGATAGCTTCAGGCCCTAATCTGGTTCCGGCACGGCACGCTAAGCCTTTGATTATTTCCTCTTCCTTGTGGGAAATGAGAGTTAAATTTGCCCGTCCAGACACCTCCAGCTAGTCTCTCATTGGTTCTCCCTATTCCTGTTCATCTTCCGCAGAAATTGCAAACTGGGCCAAACAGGAGGTTAAAGGCGCTGACTCTCCAAGTGGGGAGAGTGTTAGTAAAGCGTCTGGAATGTTGCACCCGAGTACCAGGGGACAAAAACTGAGACATATTTGAACACGTCTCCCTTTCACACGGTTGATCATACTCTGGGTTCCCCATGCATGTTTTAGCTGAAGGAAGAATACCTTAAACCTGGGTAGTTGAAACCCGTGGAATGGGTACCATGCAATATGACTTCAAAGGGTCTTCATTTGCTCACCGAACCTCTCCAATCCTATCACTGCTGCGTTTATGCCCCTGTACACACGCTTGATTCTCTTTTGGAGACATAGCAATCCATAGGTTTTAAGATACTTACTAGTCAGGTACATTCTTAGGCGTTTAATATGGGGTGTTGAGTCCATTTCGTTGAGCAAGGAGTAGCTCTTGTCTATTCCATATTTGGCTTAAGGAACTTTATCTGTGCTCATTTCAATCTCTGGTTTTATGCAGCACCTCAACTCAAATTTCCCCTTAAGCAAGCATAAGTTGGTTTTCTCAATTTGAGACCCTGTTCTGTTCTGTAATTCAGTTCTTGTGTAGCCAAGTTTACATCCCGTGTGTTAGTGATATCTTATGATGTTTCTTTTTCTGTGTGACTTATTTCAGTTAGAATCATCAAACCTGAATCCACTCATTATGCTG
This sequence comes from Pseudorca crassidens, assembly GCF_039906515.1. Taxonomy (NCBI): domain Eukaryota; kingdom Metazoa; phylum Chordata; class Mammalia; order Artiodactyla; family Delphinidae; genus Pseudorca; species Pseudorca crassidens. The sequence continues at coordinate 39,079 of NW_027136248.1, read as the reverse complement.
CTATGGGACTGATGACATAGATTTCATTGCTGAGTGATACTACATTGTACGTAAGTACCACAATTTCTTTATCCATTTTTCACTTTCTGCAATATTGAACTTGTACCGTAAACGAGGTTCTTGTAAACAGAGCCGTCCCAAACTTTGGGGTGGCTGTGTCTCTTTGATTTTAATTTCCCTAAGCTATAGGACCATAAGTGGAAGTGCCCTAGGCTCTGTTGCTTTGGTTTTTAGATGTTTCAGGAAACAACATACAATTCTCCCAAGTGGCTGTTGGCAATTTACATCCCGCCCATCAGCATAACAAGGCTCCCAGTTCTCCATGGCCTGTCCTGCCTTTCTGGATTTTACACTTTCTTCAGATGACCCTTTTGACCGGGGGGAAGTGAGTCTTCATTGTAGTGCAGATTTCTTTGCAAGCTTGCTTGGTTGGCCAAAAAGGGCGTATGCGTTTTTTCCTGAATATATTCAGGAAAAAACGCATACGCCCTTTTTGGCCAAGTGCATCATTGTGGACGTTCTGCCTCTTTTCCTATGCTTTCAATGCAATTCCAGTCTACCTCCTGAAATCGGTTTCCTGCAATTCTGCCCCGCTTTCAAGTCCTCTTGGCAGCCTTACTTCAGTATATTTTTGGACGATAGCTGTCATTTATAAGTCTGCAGGTTTGTGAATTACAGTGCCCCTGAGCTCCTTTCTTCAACTCGCTTTCTTTTGAGCTGGCCGCAACACCGCAAGATGGCTTCAGGCCCTAATCTGGTTCCGGCACGGCACGCTGAGCCTTTGGTTATTTCCTCTTCCTGGTGGGAAATGAGAGTTAAATTTGCCCGTCCAGACACCTCCAGCTAGTCTCTCATTGGTTCTCCCTATTCCTGTTCATCTTCCGCAGAAATTGCAAACTGGGCCAAACAGGAGGTTAAAGGCGCTGACTCTCCAAGTGGGGAGAGTGTTAGTAAAGCGTCTGGAATGTTGCACCCGAGTACCAGGGGAGTAAAACTGAGACATATTTGAACACGTCTCCCATTCACACGGTTGATCATACTCTGGGTTCCACATGCATGTTTTAGCTGAAGGAAGAATACCTTAAACCTGGAGAGTTGAGACCCGTGGAATGGGTACCATGCAATATGACTTCAAAGGGTCTTCATTTGCTCACCGAACCTCTCCAATCCTATCACTGCTGCGTTTATGCCCCTGTCCACACGCTTGATTCTCTTTTGGAGACATAGCAATCCATAGGTTTTAAGATACTTACTAGTCAGTTACATTCTTAGGCGTTTAATATTTGGTGTTGAGTCCATTTCGTTGAGCAAGGAGTAGCTCTTGTCTATTCCATATTTGGCTTAAGGAACTTTATCTGTGCTCATTTCAATCTCTGGTTTTATGCACCACCCCAACTCACCTTTCCCCTTAAGCAAGCATAAGTTGGTTTTCTAAATTTGAGACCCTGTTCTGTTTTGGAATTCAGTTCCTGTGTAGCCAAGTTTACATTCCGTGTATTAGTGATATCTTATGATGTTTCTTTTTCGGTGTGACTTATTTCAGTTAGAATCATCGTACCTGAATCCACTCATTATGCTGCTACGGGCCTGATGACATAGATTTCATTGCTGAGTGATACTGCATTGTACGTAAGTACCACAAGTTCTTTATCCATTTTTCACTTTCTGTGATATTGAACTTGTACGGTAAACGAGGTTCTTGTAAACAGAGGCGTCCCAAACTTTGGGGTGGCTGTGTCTTTTTGATTTTAATTCCCCTAAGCTATAGGACCATAAGTGGAAGTGCCCTAGGCTCTGTTGCTTTGTTTTTTAGATGTTTCAGGAAACACCATACACTTCTCCCGAGTGTCTGTTGGCAATTTACATCCCGCCCATCAGCATAACAAGGCTCCCAGTTCTCCATGGCCTGTCCTGCCTTTCTGGATTTTACACTTTTTTCAGATGGCCCTTTTGACCCGGGGGAAGTGAGACTTCATTGTAGTGCAGATTTCCTTTGCAAGCTTGCTTGGTTGGCCAAAAAGGGCGTATGCGTTTTTTCCTGAATATATTCAGGAAAAAACGCATACGCCCTTTTTGGCCAAGTGCATCATTGTGGACGTTCTGCCTCCTTTCCTATGCTTTCAATGCAATTCCAGTCTACCTCCTGAAATCGGTTTCCTGCAATTCTGCCCCGCTTTCAAGTCCTCTTGGCAGCCTTACTTCAGTATATTTTTGGACGATAGCTGTCATTTATAACTCTGCAGGTTTGGGAATTACAGTGCCCCTGAGCTCCTTTCTTCAACTCGCTTTCTTGTGACCTGGCAGCAACACCGCAGGATGGCTTCAGGCCCTAATCTGGTTCCGGCACGGCACGCTAAGCCTTTGGTTATTTCCTCTTCCTTGTGGGAAATGAGAGTTAAATTTGCCCGTCCAGACACCTCCAGCTAGTCTCTCATTGGTTCTCCCTATTCCTGTTCATCTTCCGCAGAAATTGCAAACTGGGCCAAACAGGAGGTTAAAGGCGCTGACTCTCCAAGTCGGGAGAGAGTTAGTAAAGCGTCTGGAATGTTGCATCCGAGTACCAGGGTACGAAAACTGAGACATATTTGAACAAGTCTCCCGATCACATGGTTGATCATACTCTAGGTTCCACGTGCATGTTTTAGCTGAAGGAAGAATACCTTAAACCTGGGTACTTGAAAACCGTGGAATGGGTACCATGCAATATGACTTCAAAGGGTCTTCATTTGCTCACCAAACCTCTCCAATCCTATCACTGCTGCGTTTATGCCCCTGTACACATGCTTGATTCTCTTTCAGAGACATAGCAATCCATAGATTTTAAGATACTTACTAGTCAGGTACATTCTTAGGCGTTTAATATGCGGTGTTGAGTCCATTTCGTTGAGCAAGGAGTAGCTCTTGTCTATTCCATATTTGGCTTAAGGAACTTTATCTGTGCTCATTTCAATCTCTGGTTTTATGCAGCACCCCAACTCACCTTTACCCTTAAGCAAGCATAAGTTGGTTTTCTAAATTTGAGACCCTGTTCTGTTCTGTAATTCAGTTCCTGTGTAGCCAAGTTTACATTCCGTGTATTACTGATATCTTATGATGTTTCTTTTTCTGTGTGACTTATTTCAGTTAGAATCATCGTACCTGAATCCACTCATTGTGCTGCTAAGGGCCTGATGACATAGATTTCATTGCTGAGTGATATTGCTTTGTAAGTAAATACCACAACTTCTTTATCCATTTTTCACTTTCTGCGATGTTGAACTTGTACTGTAAACGAGGTTCTTGTAAACAGAGGCATCCCAAACTTTGGGGTGGCTGTGTCTTTTTGATTTTAATTTCCCTAAGCTATAGGACCATAAGTGGAAGTGCCCTAGGCTCTGTTGCTTTGTTTTTTAGAAGTTTCAGGAAACACCATACACTTCTCCCGAGTGTCTGTTGGCAATTTACATCCCGCCCATCAGCATAACAAGGCTCCCAGTTCTCCATGGCCTGTCCTGCCTTTCTGGATTTTACACTTTTTTCAGATGGCCCTTTTGACTGGGGGGAACTGAGACTTCATTGTAGTGCAGATTTCCTTTGCAAGCTTGCTTGGTTGGCCAAAAAGTGCGTATGCGTTTTTTCCTGAATATATTCAGGAAAAAGCGCATACGCCCTTTTTGGCCAAGTGCATCATTGTGGACGTTCTGCCTCTTTTCCTATGCTTTCAATGCAATTCCAGTCTACCTCCTGAAATCGGTTTCCTGCAATTCTGCCCCGCTTTCAAGTCCTCTTGGCAGCCTTACTTCAGTATATTTTTGGACGATAGCTGTCATTTATAACTCTGCAGGTTTGTGAATTACAGGGCCCCTGAGCTCCTTTCTTCAACTCGCTTTCTTGTGACCTGGCCGCAACACCGCAGGATGGCTTCAGGCCCTAATCTGGTTCCGGCACGGCACGCTAAGCCTTTGATTATTTCCTCTTCCTTGTGGGAAATGAGAGTTAAATTTGCCCGTCCAGAGACCTCCAGCTAGTCTCTCATTGGTTCTCGCTATTCCTGTTCATCTTCCGCAGAAATTGCAAACTGGGCCAAACAGGAGGTTAAAGGCGCTGACTCTCCAAGTGGGGAGAGTGTTAGTAAAGCGTCTGGAATGTTGCACCCGAGTACCAGGGGACAAAAACTGAGACATATTTGAACACGTCTCCCTTTCACACGGTTGATCATACTCTGGGTTCCCCATGCATGTTTTAGCTGAAGGAAGAATACCTTAAACCTGGGTAGTTGAAACCCGTGGAATGGGTACCATGCAATATGACTTCAAAGGGTCTTCATTTGCTCACCGAACCTCTCCAATCCTATCACTGCTGCGTTTATGCCCCTGTACACACGCTTGATTCTCTTTTGGAGACATAGCAATCCATAGGTTTTAAGATACTTACTAGTCAGGTACATTCTTAGGCGTTTAATATGGGGTGTTGAGTCCATTTCGTTGAGCAAGGAGTAGCTCTTGTCTATTCCATATTTGGCTTAAGGAACTTTATCTGTGCTCATTTCAATCTCTGGTTTTATGCAGCACCTCAACTCAACTTTCCCCTTAAGCAAGCATAAGTTGGTTTTCTCAATTTGAGACCCTGTTCTGTTCTGTAATTCAGTTCTTGTGTAGCCAAGTTTACATCCCGTGTGTTAGTGATATCTTATGATGTTTCTTTTTCTGTGTGACTTATTTCAGTTAGAATCATCAAACCTGAATCCACTCATTATGCTGCTATGGGACTGATGACATAGATTTCATTGCTGAGTGATACTACATTGTACGTAAGTACCACAATTTCTTTATCCATTTTTCACTTTCTGCAATATTGAACTTGTACCGTAAACGAGGTTCTTGTAAACAGAGCCGTCCCAAACTTTGGGGTGGCTGTGTCTCTTTGATTTTAATTTCCCTAAGCTATAGGACCATAAGTGGAAGTGCCCTAGGCTCTGTTGCTTTGGTTTTTAGATGTTTCAGGAAACAACATACAATTCTCCCAAGTGGCTGTTGGCAATTTACATCCCGCCCATCAGCATAACAAGGCTCCCAGTTCTCCATGGCCTGTCCTGCCTTTCTGGATTTTACACTTTCTTCAGATGACCCTTTTGACCGGGGGGAAGTGAGTCTTCATTGTAGTGCAGATTTCTTTGCAAGCTTGCTTGGTTGGCCAAAAAGGGCGTATGCGTTTTTTCCTGAATATATTCAGGAAAAAACGCATACGCCCTTTTTGGCCAAGTGCATCATTGTGGACGTTCTGCCTCCTTTCCTATGCTTTCAATGCAATTCCAGTCTACCTCCTGAAATCGGTTTCCTGCAATTCTGCCCCGCTTTCAAGTCCTCTTGGCAGCCTTACTTCAGTATATTTTTGGACGATAGCTGTCATTTATAACTCTGCAGGTTTGGGAATTACAGTGCCCCTGAGCTCCTTTCTTCAACTCGCTTTCTTGTGACCTGGCCGCAACACTGCAGTATGGCTTCAGGCCCTAATCTGGTTCCGGCACGGTAAGCTGAGCCTTTGGTTAATTCCTCTTCCTGGTGGGAAATGAGAGTTAAATTTGCCCGTCCAGACACCTCCAGCTAGTCTCTCATTGGTTCTCGCTATTCCTGTTCATCTTCCACAGAAATTGCAAACTGGGCCAAACAGGAGGTTAAAGGGACTGACTCTCCAAGTCGGGAGAGTGTTAGTAAAGCGTCTGGAATGTTGCACCCGAGTACCAGGGTACGAAAACTGAGACATATTTGAACACGTCTCCCAATCACATGGTTGATCATACTCTAGGTTCCACATGCATGTTTTAGCTGAAGGAAGAATACCTTAAACCTGGGTACTTGAAACCCGTGGAATGGGTACCATTCAATATGACTCCAAAGGGTCTTCATTTGCTCACCGAACCTCTCCAATCCTATCACTGCTGCGTTTATGCCCCTGTACACACGCTTGATTCTCTTTCGGAGACATAGCAATCCATAGGTTTTAAGATACTTACTAGTCAGGTACATTCTTAGGCGTTTAATATGCGGTGTTGAGTCCATTTCGTTGAGCAAGGAGTAGCTCTTGTCTATTCCATATTTGGCTTAAGGAACTTTATCTGTGCTCATTTCAATCTCTGGTTTTATGCAGCACCCCAACTCACCTTTCCCCTTAAGCAAGCATAAGTTGGTTTTCTAAATTTGAGACCCTGTTCTGTTTTGGAATTCAGTTCCTGTGTAGCCAAGTTTACATTCCGTGTATTAGTGATATCTTATGATGTTTCTTTTTCTGTGTGACTTATTTCAGTTAGAATCATCGTACCTGAATCCACTCATTATGATGCTACGGGCTTGATGACATAGATTTCATTGCTGAGTGATGCTGCATTGTACTTAAGTACCACAAGTTCTTTATCCATTTTTCACTTTCTGTGATATTGAACTTGTACGGTAAATGAGGTTCTTGTAAACAGAGGCGTCCCAAACTTTGGGGTGGCTGTGTCTTTTTGATTTTAATTTCCCTAAGCTATAGGACCATAAGTGGAAGTGCCCTAGGCTCTGTTGCTTTGTTTTTTAGATGTTTCAGGAAACACCATACACTTCTCCCGAGTGTCTGTTGGCAATTTTCATCCCGCCCATCAGCATAACAAGCCTCCCAGTTCTCCATGGCCTGTCCTGCCTTTCTGGATTTTACACTTTTTTCAGATGGCCCTTTTGACCAGGGGGAAGTGAGACTTCATTGTAGTGCAGATTTCCTTTGCAAGTTTGCTTGGTTGGCCAAAAAGTGCGTATGCGTTTTTTCCTGAATATATTCAGGAAAAAACGCATACGCTCTTTTTGGCCAAGTGCATCATTGTGGACGTTCTGCCTCTTTTCCTATGCTTTCAATGCAATTCCAGTCTACCTCCTGAAATCGGTTTCCTGCAATTCTGCCCCGCTTTCAAGTCCTCTTGGCAGCCTTACTTCAGTATATTTTTGGACGATAGCTGTCATTTATAACTCTGCAGGTTTGTGAATTACAGTGCCCCTGAGCTCCTTTCTTCAACTCAGTTTCTTGTGACCTGGCCGCAACACCGCAGGATGGCTTCAGGCCCTAATCTGGTTCCGGCACGGCACGCTGAGCCTTTGGTTATTTCCTCTTCCTGGTGGGAAATGAGAGTTAAATTTGCCCGTCCAGACACCTCCAGCTAGTCTCTCATTGGTTCTCGCTATTCCTGTTCATCTTCCGCAGAAATTGCAAACTGGGCCAAACAGGAGGTTAAAGGGACTGACTCTCCAAGTGGGGAGAGTGTTAGTAAAGCGTCTGGAATGTTGCACCCGAGTACCAGGGTACGAAAACTGAGACATATTTGAACACGTCTCCTGATCACATGGTTGACCATACTCTGGGTTCCACATGCATGTTTTAGCTGAAGGAAGAATACCTTAAAACTGGAGAGTTGAGACCCGTGTAATGGGTACCATGCAATATGACTTCAAAGGGTCTTCATTTGCTCACCGAACCTCTCCAATCCTATCACTGCTGCATTTATGCCCCTGTGCACATGCTTGATTCTCTTTCGGAGACATAGCAATCCATAGGTTTTAAGATACTTACTAGTCAGATACATTCTTAGGCGTTTAATATGCGGTGTTGAGTCCATTTCGTTGAGCAAGGAGTAGCTCTTGTCTATTCCATATTTGGCTTAAGGAACTTTATCTGTGCTCATTTCAATCTCTGGTTTTATGCACCACCCCAACTCACCTTTCCCCTTAAGCAAGCATAAGTTGGTTTTCTAAATTTGAGACCCTGTTCTGTTTTGGAATTCAGTTCCTGTGTAGCCAAGTTTACATTCCGTGTATTAGTGATATTTTATGATATTTCTTTTTCTGTGTGACTTATTTCAGTTAGAATCATCGTCCCTGAATCCACTCATTATGCTTCTACGGGCCTGATGACATAGATTTCATTGCTGAGTGATACTGCATTGTACGTAAGTACCACAAGTTCTTTATCCATTTTTCACTTTCTGTGATATTGAGCTTGTACGGTAAACAAGGTTCTTGTAAACAGAGGCGTCCCAAACTTTGGGGTGGCTGTGTCTTTTTGATTTTAATTTCCCTAAGCTATAGGACCATAAGTGGAAGTGCCCTAGGCTCTGTTGCTTTGTTTTTTAGATGTTTCAGGAAACCCCATACACTTCTCCCGAGGGTCTGTTGGCAATTTACATCCCGCCCATCAGCATAACAAGGCTCCCAGTTCTCCATGGCCTGTCCTGCCTTTCTGGATTTTACACTTTTTTCAGATGGCCCTTTTGACCGGGGGGAAGTGAGACTTCATTGTAGTGCAGATTTCCTTTGCAAGTTTGCTTGGTTGGCCAAAAAGGGCGTATGCGTTTTTTCCTGAATATATTCAGGAAAAAACGCATACGCCCTTTTTGGCCAAGTGCATCATTGTGGACGTTCTGCCTCTTTTCCTATGCTTTCAATGCAATTCCAGTCTACCTCCTGAAATCGGTTTCCTGCAATTCTGCCCCGCTTTCAAGTCATCTTGGCAGCCTTACTTCAGTATATTTTTGGACGATAGCTGTCATTTATAACTCTGCAGGTTTGTGAATTACAGTGCCCCTGAGCTCCTTTCTTCAACTCGCTTTCTTGTGACCTGGCCGCAACACCGCAGGATGGCTTCAGGCCCTAATCTGGTTCCGGCACGGCACGCTGAGCCTTTGGTTAATTCCTCTTCCTCGTGGGAAATGAGAGTTAAATTTGCCCGTCCAGACACCTCCAGCTAGTCTCTCATTGGTTTTCGCTATTCCTGTTCATCTTCCGCAGAAATTGCAAACTGGGCCAAACAGGAGGTTAAAGGGACTGACTCTCCAAGTCGGGAGAGTGTTAGTAAAGCGTCTGGAATGTTGCACCCGAGTACCAGGATACGAAAACTGAGACATATTTGAACACGTCTCCTGATCACATGGTTGATCATACTCTGGGTTCCACATGCATGTTTTAGCTGAAGGAAGAATACCTTAAAACTGGAGAGTTGAGACCCGTGTAATGGGTACCATGCAATATGACTTCAAAGGGTCTTCATTTGCTCACCGAAGCTCTCCAATCCTATCACTGCTGCATTTATGCCCCTGTGCACATGCTTGATTCTCTTTCAGAGACATAGCAATCCATAGGTTTTAAGATACTTACTAGTCAGATACATTCTTAGGCGTTTAATATGCGGTGTTGAGTCCATTTCGTTGAGCAAGGAGTAGCTCTTGTCTATTCCATATTTGGCTTAAGGAACTTTATCTGTGCTCATTTCAGTCTCTGGTTTTTTGCAGCACCCCAACTCACCTTTCCCCTTAAGCAAGCATAAGTTGGTTTTCTAAATTTGAGACCCTGTTCTGTTTTGGAATTCAGTTCCTGTGTAGCCAAGTTTACATTCCGTGTATTAGTGATATCTTATGATGTTTCTTTTTCTGTGTGACTTATTTCAGTTAGAATCATCGTCCCTGAATCCACTCATTATGCTTCTACGGGCCTGATGACATAGATTTCATTGCTGAGTGATACTGCATTGTACGTAAGTACCACAAGTTCTTTATCCATTTTTCACTTTCTGTGATATTGAGCTTGTACAGTAAACAAGGTTCTTGTAAACAGAGGCGTCCCAAACTTTGGGGTGGCTGTGTCTTTTTGATTTTAATTTCCCTAAGCTATAGGACCATAAGTGGAAGTGCCCTAGGCTCTGTTGCTTTGTTTTTTAGATGTTTCAGGAAACACCATACACTTCTCCCGAGTGTCTGTTGGCAATTTTCATCCCGCCCATCAGCATAACAAGCCTCCCAGTTCTCCATGGCCTGTCCTGCCTTTCTGGATTTTACACTTTTTTCAGATGGCCCTTTTGACCAGGGGGAAGTGAGACTTCATTGTAGTGCAGATTTCCTTTGCAAGTTTGCTTGGTTGGCCAAAAAGTGCGTATGCGTTTTTTCCTGAATATATTCAGGAAAAAACGCATACGCTCTTTTTGGCCAAGTGCATCATTGTGGACGTTCTGCCTCTTTTCCTATGCTTTCAATGCAATTCCAGTCTACCTCCTGAAATCGGTTTCCTGCAATTCTGCCCCGCTTTCAAGTCCTCTTGGCAGCCTTACTTCAGTATATTTTTGGACGATAGCTGTCATTTATAACTCTGCAGGTTTGTGAATTACAGTGCCCCTGAGCTCCTTTCTTCAACTCAGTTTCTTGTGACCTGGCCGCAACACCGCAGGATGGCTTCAGGCCCTAATCTGGTTCCGGCACGGCACGCTGAGCCTTTGGTTATTTCCTCTTCCTGGTGGGAAATGAGAGTTAAATTTGCCCGTCCAGACACCTCCAGCTAGTCTCTCATTGGTTCTCGCTATTCCTGTTCATCTTCCGCAGAAATTGCAAACTGGGCCAAACAGGAGGTTAAAGGGACTGACTCTCCAAGTGGGGAGAGTGTTAGTAAAGCGTCTGGAATGTTGCACCCGAGTACCAGGGTACGAAAACTGAGACATATTTGAACACGTCTCCTGATCACATGGTTGACCATACTCTGGGTTCCACATGCATGTTTTAGCTGAAGGAAGAATACCTTAAAACTGGAGAGTTGAGACCCGTGTAATGGGTACCATGCAATATGACTTCAAAGGGTCTTCATTTGCTCACCGAACCTCTCCAATCCTATCACTGCTGCATTTATGCCCCTGTGCACATGCTTGATTCTCTTTCGGAGACATAGCAATCCATAGGTTTTAAGATACTTACTAGTCAGATACATTCTTAGGCGTTTAATATGCGGTGTTGAGTCCATTTCGTTGAGCAAGGAGTAGCTCTTGTCTATTCCATATTTGGCTTAAGGAACTTTATCTGTGCTCATTTCAATCTCTGGTTTTATGCACCACCCCAACTCACCTTTCCCCTTAAGCAAGCATAAGTTGGTTTTCTAAATTTGAGACCCTGTTCTGTTTTGGAATTCAGTTCCTGTGTAGCCAAGTTTACATTCCGTGTATTAGTGATATTTTATGATATTTCTTTTTCTGTGTGACTTATTTCAGTTAGAATCATCGTCCCTGAATCCACTCATTATGCTTCTACGGGCCTGATGACATAGATTTCATTGCTGAGTGATACTGCATTGTACGTAAGTACCACAAGTTCTTTATCCATTTTTCACTTTCTGTGATATTGAGCTTGTACGGTAAACAAGGTTCTTGTAAACAGAGGCGTCCCAAACTTTGGGGTGGCTGTGTCTTTTTGATTTTAATTTCCCTAAGCTATAGGACCATAAGTGGAAGTGCCCTAGGCTCTGTTGCTTTGTTTTTTAGATGTTTCAGGAAACCCCATACACTTCTCCCGAGGGTCTGTTGGCAATTTACATCCCGCCCATCAGCATAACAAGGCTCCCAGTTCTCCATGGCCTGTCCTGCCTTTCTGGATTTTACACTTTTTTCAGATGGCCCTTTTGACCGGGGGGAAGTGAGACTTCATTGTAGTGCAGATTTCCTTTGCAAGTTTGCTTGGTTGGCCAAAAAGGGCGTATGCGTTTTTTCCTGAATATATTCAGGAAAAAACGCATACGCCCTTTTTGGCCAAGTGCATCATTGTGGACGTTCTGCCTCTTTTCCTATGCTTTCAATGCAATTCCAGTCTACCTCCTGAAATCGGTTTCCTGCAATTCTGCCCCGCTTTCAAGTCATCTTGGCAGCCTTACTTCAGTATATTTTTGGACGATAGCTGTCATTTATAACTCTGCAGGTTTGTGAATTACAGTGCCCCTGAGCTCCTTTCTTCAACTCGCTTTCTTGTGACCTGGCCGCAACACCGCAGGATGGCTTCAGGCCCTAAACTGGTTCCGGCACGGCACGCTGAGCCTTTGGTTAATTCCTCTTCCTCGTGGGAAATGAGAGTTAAATTTGCCCGTCCAGACACCTCCAGCTAGTCTCTCATTGGTTTTCGCTATTCCTGTTCATCTTCCGCAGAAATTGCAAACTGGGCCAAACAGGAGGTTAAAGGGACTGACTCTCCAAGTCGGGAGAGTGTTAGTAAAGCGTCTGGAATGTTGCACCCGAGTACCAGGATACGAAAACTGAGACATATTTGAACACGTCTCCTGATCACATGGTTGATCATACTCTGGGTTCCACATGCATGTTTTAGCTGAAGGAAGAATACCTTAAAACTGGAGAGTTGAGACCCGTGTAATGGGTACCATGCAATATGACTTCAAAGGGTCTTCATTTGCTCACCGAAGCTCTCCAATCCTATCACTGCTGCATTTATGCCCCTGTGCACATGCTTGATTCTCTTTCAGAGACATAGCAATCCATAGGTTTTAAGATACTTACTAGTCAGATACATTCTTAGGCGTTTAATATGCGGTGTTGAGTCCATTTCGTTGAGCAAGGAGTAGCTCTTGTCTATTCCATATTTGGCTTAAGGAACTTTATCTGTGCTCATTTCAGTCTCTGGTTTTTTGCAGCACCCCAACTCACCTTTCCCCTTAAGCAAGCATAAGTTGGTTTTCTAAATTTGAGACCCTGTTCTGTTTTGGAATTCAGTTCCTGTGTAGCCAAGTTTACATTCCGTGTATTAGTGATATCTTATGATGTTTCTTTTTCTGTGTGACTTATTTCAGTTAGAATCATCGTCCCTGAATCCACTCATTATGCTTCTACGGGCCTGATGACATAGATTTCATTGCTGAGTGATACTGCATTGTACGTAAGTACCACAAGTTCTTTATCCATTTTTCACTTTCTGTGATATTGAGCTTGTACAGTAAACAAGGTTCTTGTAAACAGAGGCGTCCCAAACTTTGGGGTGGCTGTGTCTTTTTGATTTTAATTTCCCTAAGCTATAGGACCATAAGTGGAAGTGCCCTAGGCTCTGTTGCTTTGTTTTTTAGATGTTTCAGGAAACCCCATACACTTCTCCAGAGTGTCTGTTGGCAATTTACATCCCGCCCATCAGCATAACAAGGCTCCCAGTTCTCCATGGCCTGTCCTGCCTTTCTGGATTTTACACTTTTTTCAGATGGCCCTTTTGACCGGGGGGAAGTGAGACTTCATTGTAGTGCAGATTTCCTTTGCAAGCTTGCTTGGTTGGCCAAAAAGGGCGTATGCGTTTTTTCCTGAATATATTCAGGAAAAAACGCATACGCCCTTTTTGGCCAAGTGCATCATTGTGGACGTTCTGCCTCTTTTCCTATGCTTTCAATGCAATTCCAGTCTACCTCCTGAAATCGGTTTCCTGCAATTCTGCCCCGCTTTCAAGTCCTCTTGGCAGCCTTACTTCAGTATATTTTTGGACGATAGCTGTCATTTATAACTCTGCAGGTTTGTGAATTACAGTGCCCCTGAGCTCCTTTCTTCAACTCGCTTTCTTGTGACCTGTCCGCAACACAGCAGGATGGCTTCAGGCCCTAATCTGGTTCCGGCTCGGCACGCTGTGCCTGTGGTTATTTCCTCTTTCTGGTGGGACATGAGACTTAAATTTGCCCGTCCAGACACCTCCAGCTAGTCTCTCATTGGTTCTCGCTATTCCTGTTCATCTTCCGCAGAAATTGCAAACTGGGCCAAACAGGAGGTTAAAGGGACTGACTCTCCAAGTCGGGAGAGTGTTAGTAAAGCGTCTGAAATGTTGCACCCGAGTACCAGAGGAGGAAAACTGAGACATATTTGAACACGTCTCCCATTCACACGGTTGATCATACTCTGGGTTCCACATGCATGTTTTAGCTGAAGGAAGAATACCTTAACCCTGGAGAGTTGACACCCGTGTAATGGGTACCATGCAATAGGACTTCAAAGGGTCTTCATTTGCTCACCGAACCTCTCCAATCTTATCACTGCTGCGTTTATGCCCCTGTACACACGCTTGATTCTCTTTTGGAGACATAGCAATCCATAGGTTTTAAGATACTTACTAGTCAGGTACATTCTTAGGCGTTTAATATGGGGTGTTGAGTCCATTTCGTTGAGCAAGGAGTAGCTCTTGTCTATTCCATATTTGGCTTAAGGAACTTTATCTGTGCTCATTTCAGTGTCTGGTTTTATGCAGCACCCCAACTCACCTTTCCCCTTAAGCAAGCATAAGTTGGTTTTCTAAATTTGAGACCCTGTTCTGTTTTGGAATTCAGTTCCTGTGTAGCCAAGTTTACATTCCGTGTATTAGTGATATCTTATGATGTTTCTTTTTCTGTGTGACTTATTTCAGTTAGAATCATCGTACCTGAATCCACTCATTATGCTGCTACGGGCCTGATGACATAGATTTCATTGCTGAGTGATACTGCATTGTACGTAAGTACCACAAGTTCTGTATCCATTTTTCACTTTCTGTGATATTGTACTTGTACGGTAAATGAGGTTCTTGTAAACAGAGGCGTCCCAAACTTTGGGGTGGCTGTGTCTTTTTGATTTTAATTTCCCTAAGCTATAGGACCATAAGTGGAAGTGCCCTAGGCTCTGTTGCTTTGTTTTTTAGATGTTTCAGGAAACACCATACACTTCTCCCGAGTGTCTGTTGGCAATTTACATCCCGCCCATCAGAATAACAAGGTTCCCAGTTCTCCATGGCCTGTCCTGCCTTTCTGGATTTTACACTTTTTGCAGATGGCCCTTTTGACCGGGGGGAAGTGAGACTTCATTGTAGTGCAGATTTCCTTTGCAAGCTTGCTTGGTTTGCCAAAGAGGGTGTATGCGTTTTTTCCTGAATATATTCAGGAAAAAACGCATACACCCTTTTTGGCCAAGTGCATCATTGTGGACATTCTGCCTCTTTTCCTATGCTTTCAATGCAATTCCAGTCTACCTCCTGAAATCGGTTTCCTGCAATTCTGCCCCGCTTTCAAGTCCTCTTGGCAGCCTTACTTCAGTATATTTTTGGACGATAGCTGTCATTTATAACTCTGCAGGTTTGTGAATTACAGTGCCCCTGAGCTCCTTTCTTCAACTCGCTTTCTTGTGACCTGGCCGCAACACCGCAGGATGGCTTCAGGCCCTAATCTGGTTCCGGCACGGCACGCTGTGCCTTTGGTTATTTCCTCTTTCTGGTGGGACATGAGACTTAAATTTGCCCGTCCAGACACCTCCAGCTAGTCTGTCATTGGTTCTCGCTATTCCTGTTCATCTTCCGCAGAAATTGCAAACTGGGCCAAACAGGACGTTAAAGGTGCTGACTCTCCAAGTGGGGAGAGTGTTAGTAAACCGTCTGGAATGTTGCACCCGAGTACCAGGGGACCAAAACTGAGACATATTTGAACACGTCTCCCGTTCACACGGTTGATCATACTCTGGGTTCCACATGCATGTTTTAGCTGAAGGAAGAATACCTTAAACCTGGAGAGTTGAGACCCGTGGAATGGGTACCATGCAATATGACTTCAAAGGGTCTTCATTTGCTCACCGAACCTCTCCAATCCTATCACTGCTGCGTTTATGCCCCTGTACACATGCTTGATTCTCTTTCGGAGACATAGCAATCCATAGGTTTTAAGATACTTACTAGTCAGGTACATTCTTAGGCGTTTAATATGCGGTGTTGAGTCCATTTCGTTGAGCAAGAAGTAGCTCTTGTCTATTCCATATTTGGCTTAAGGAACTTTATCTGTGCTCATTTCAATCTCTGGTTTTATGCAGCACCCCAACTCACCTTTACCCTTAAGCAAGCATAAGTTGGTTTTCTAAATTTGAGACCCTGTTCTGCTTTGGAATTCAGTTCCTGTGTAGCCAAGTTTACATTCCGTGTATTACTGATATCTTATGATGTTTCTTTTTCTGTGTGACTTATTTCAGTTAGAATCATCATACCTGAATCCACTCATTGTGCTGCTAAGGGCCTGATGACATAGATTTCATTGCTGAGTGATATTGCTTTGTAAGTAAATACCACAACTTCATTATCCATTTTTCACTTTCTGCGATGTTGAACTTGTACTGTAAATGAGGTTCTTGTAAACAGAGGTGTCCCAAACTTTGGGGTGGCTGTGTCTTTTTGATTTTAATTTCCCTAAGCTATAGGACCATAAGTGGAAGTGCCCTAGGCTCTGATGCTTTGTTTTTTAGATGTTTCAGGAAACACCATACACTTCTCCCGAGTGTCTGTTGGCAATTTACATCCCGCCGATCAGCATAACAAGGCTCCCAGTTCTCCATGGCCTGTCCTGCCTTTCTGGATTTTACACTTTTTTCAGATGGCCCTTTTGACAAGGGGGAAGTGAGACTTCATTGTAGTGCAGATTTCCTTTGCAAGCTTGCTTGGTTGGCCAAAAAGTGCGTATGCGTTTTTTCCTGAATATATTCAGGAAAAAACGCATACGCCCTTTTTGGCCAAGTGCATCATTGTGGACGTTCTGCCTCTTTTCCTATGCTTTCAATGCAATTCCAGTCTACCTCCTGAAATCGGTTTCCTGCAATTCTGCCCCGCTTTCAAGTCCTCTTGGCAGCCTTACTTCAGTATATTTTTGGACGATAGCTGTCATTTATAACTCTGCAGGTTTGTGAATTACAGTGCCCCTGAGCTCCTTTCTTCAACTCACTTTCTTGTGAGCTGGCCGCAACACCGCAGGATGGCTTCAGGCCCTAATCTGGTTCCGGCACGGCACGCTGAGCCTTTGGTTAATTCCTCTTCCTCGTGGGAAATGAGAGTTAAATTTGCCCGTCCAGACACCTCGAGCTAGTCTCTCATTGGTTCTCGCTATTCCTGTTCATCTTCCGCAGAAATTGCAAACTGGGCCAAACAGGAGGTTAAAGGCGCTGACTCTCCAAGTGGGGAGAGTGTTAGTAAAGCGTCTGGAATGTTGCACCCGAGTACCAGGGGACCAAAACTGAGACATATTTGAACACGTCTCCCGTTCACACGGTTGATCATACTCTGGGTTCCACATGCATGTTTTAGCTGAAGGAAGAATACCTTAAACCTGGAGAGTTGAGACCCGTGGAATGGGTACCATGCAATATGACTTCAAAGGGTCTTCATTTGCTCACCGAACCTCTCCAATCCTATCACTGCTGCATTTATGCCCCTGTACACACGCTTGATTCTCTTTTGGAGACATAGCAATCCATAGGTTTTAAGATACTTACTAGTCAGGTACATTCTTAGGTGTTTAATATGGGGTGTTGAGTCCATTTCGTTGAGCAAGGAGTAGCTCTTGTCTATTCCATATTTGGCTTAAGGAACTTTATCTGTGCTCATTTCAATCTCTGGTTTTATGCAGCACCCCAACTCACCTTTCCTCTTAAGCAAGCATAAGTTGGTTTTCTAAATTTGAGACCCTGTTCTGTTTTGGAATTCAGTTCCTGTGTAGCTAAGTTTACATTCCGTGTATTAGTGATATCTTATGATGTTTCTTTTTCTGTGTGACTTATTTCAGTTAGAATCATCGTACCTGAATCCACTCATTATGCTGCTACGGGCCTGATGACATAGATTTCATTGCTGAGTGATACTGCATTGTACGTAAGTACCACAAGTTTTTTATCCATTTTTCACTTTCTGTGATATTGAACTTGTACGGTAAACGAGGTTCTTGTAAACAGAGGCGTCCCAAACTTTGGGGTGGCTGTGTCTTTTTGATTTTAATTTCCCTAAGCTATAGGACCATAAGTGGAAGTGCCCTAGGCTCTGTTGCTTTGTTTTTTAGATGTTTCAGGAAACACCATACACTTCTCCGGAGTGTCTGTTGGCAATTTACATCCCACCGATCAGCATAACAAGGCTCCCAGTTCTCCATGGCCTGTCCTGCCTTTCTGGATTTTACACTTTTTTCAGATGGCCCTTTTGACCGGGGGGAAGTGAGACTTCATTGTAGTGCAGATTTCCTTTGCAAGCTTGCTTGGTTGGCCAAAAAGGGCGTATGCGTTTTTTCCTGAATATATTCAGGAAAAAACGCATACGTCCTTTTTGGCCAAGTGCATCATTGTGGACGTTCTGCCTCGTTTCCTATGCTTTCAATGCAATTCCAGTCTACCTCCTGAAATCGGTTTCCTGCAATTCTGCCCCACTTTCAAGTCCTCTTGGCAGCCTTACTTCAGTATATTTTTGGACGATAGCTGTCATTTATAACTCTGCAGGTTTGTGAATTACAGTGCCCCTGAGCTCCTTTCTTCAACTCGCTTTCTTTTGAGCTGGCCGCAACACCGCAGGATGGCTTCAGGCCCTAATCTGGTTCCGGCACGGCACGCTGAATCTTTGGTTATTTCCTCTTCCTGGTGGGAAATGAGAGTTAAATTTGCCCGTCCAGACACCTCCAGCTAGTCTCTCATTGGTTCTCCCTATTCCTGTTCATCTTCCGCAGAATTTTCAAACTGTGCCAAACAGGAGGTTAAAGGCACTAACTCTCCATGTCGGGAGAGTGTTAGTATAGCGTCTGGAATGTTGCACCCGAGTACCAGGGTACCGAACCTGAGACATATTTGAACACGTGTCCCGTTCACACGGTTGATCATACTCTGGGTTCCACATGCATGTTTTAGCTGAAGGAAGAATACCTTAAACCTGGGTAGTTGAAACCCGTGGAATGGGTACCATGCAATATGACTTCAAAGGGTCTTCATTTGCTCACCGAACCTCTCCAATCCTATCACTGCTGCGTTTATGCCCCTGTACACATGCTTGATTCTCTTTCGGAGACATAGCAATCCATAGGTTTTAAGATACTTACTAGTCAGGTACATTCTTAGGCGTTTAATATGCGGTGTTGAGTCCATTTCGTTGAGCAAGGAGTAGCTCTTGTCTATTCCATATTTGGCTTAAGGAACTTTATCTGTGCTCATTTCAATCTCTGGTTTTATGCAGCACCCCAACTCACCTTTCCTCTTAAGCAAGCATAAGTTGGTTTTCTAAATTTGAGACCCTGTTCTGCTTTGGAATTCAGTTCCTGTGTAGCCAAGTTTACATTCCGTGTATTACTGATATCTTATGATGTTTCTTTTTCTGTGTGACTTATTTCAGTTAGAATCATCATACCTGAATCCACTCATTGTGCTGCTAAGGGCCTGATGACATAGATTTCATTGCTGAGTGATATTGCTTTGTAAGTAAATACCACAACTTCATTATCCATTTTTCACTTTCTGCGATGTTGAACTTGTACTGTAAACGAGGTTCTTGTAAACAGAGGTGTCCCAAACTTTGGGGTGGCTGTGTCTTTTAGATTTTAATTTCCCTAAGCTATAGGACCATAAGTGGAAGTGCCCTAGGCTCTGATGCTTTGTTTTTTAGATGTTTCAGGAAACACCATACACTTCTCCCGAGTGTCTGTTGGCAATTTACATCCCGCCGATCAGCATAACAAGGCTCCCAGTTCTCCATGGCCTGTCCTGCCTTTCTGGATTTTACACTTTTTTCAGATGGCCCTTTTGACAAGGGGGAAGTGAGACTTCATTGTAGTGCAGATTTCCTTTGCAAGCTTGCTTGGTTGGCCAAAAAGTGCGTATGCGTTTTTTCCTGAATATATTCAGGAAAAAACGCATACGCCCTTTTTGGCCAAGTGCATCATTGTGGACGTTCTGCCTCTTTTCCTATGCTTTCAATGCAATTCCAGTCTACCTCCTGAAATCGGTTTCCTGCAATTCTGCCCCGCTTTCAAGTCCTCTTGGCAGCCTTACTTCAGTATATTTTTGGACGATAGCTGTCATTTATAACTCTGCAGGTTTGTGAATTACAGTGCCCCTGAGCTCCTTTCTTCAACTCGCTTTCTTGTGACCTGGCCGCAACACCGCAGGATGGCTTCAGGCCCTAATCTGCTTCCGGCACGGCACTCTGAGCCTTTGGTTATTTCCTCTTCCTGGTGGGAAATGAGAGTTAAATTTGCCCATCCAGACACCTGCAGCTAGTCTCTCATTGGTTCTCCCTATTCCTGTTCATCTTCCGCAGAAATTGCACACTGGGCCAAAGAGGAGGTTAAAGGTGCTGACTCTCCAAGTGGGGAGAGTGTTAGTAAAGCATCTGGAATATTGCACCCGAGTACCAGGGGAAGAAAACTGAGACATATTTGAACACGTCTCCCGTTCACATGGTTGATCATACTCTAGGTTCCACATGCATGTTTTAGCTGAAGGAAGAATACCTTAAACCTGGGTAGTTGAAACCCGTGGAATGGGTACCATGCAATATGACTTCAAAGGGTCTTCATTTGCTCACCGAACCTCTCCAATCCTATCACTGCTGCATTTATGCCCCTGTACACATGCTTGATTCTCTTTTGGAGACATAGCAATCCATAGGTTTTAAGATACTTACTAGTCAGGTACATTCTTAGGCGTTTAATATGCGGTGTTGAGTCCATTTCGTTGAGCAAGGAGTAGCTCTTGTCTATTCCATATTTGGCTTAAGGAACTTTATCTGTGCTCATTTCAATCTCTGGTTTTATGCAGCACCCCAACTCACCTTTCCCCTTAAGCAAGCATAAGTTGGTTTTCTAAATTTGAGACCCTATTCTGTTCTGTAATTCAGTTCCTGTGTAGCCAAGTTTACATTCCGTGTATTACTGATATCTTATGATGTTTCTTTTTCTGTGTGACTTATTTCAGTTAGAATCATCATACCTGAATCCACTCATTGTGCTCCTAAGGGCCTGATGACATAGATTTCATTGCTGAGTGATATTGCTTTGTAAGTAAATACCACAACTTCTTTATCCATTTTTCACTTTCTGTGATGTTGAACTTGTACTGTAAACGAGGTTCTTGTAAACAGAGGCGTCCCAAATTTTGGGGTGGTTGTGTCTTTTTGATTTTAATTTCCCTAAGCTATAGGACCATAAGTGGAAGTGCCCTAGGCTCTGTTGCTTTGTTTTTTAGATGTTTCAGGAAACACCATACACTTCTCCCAAGTGTCTGTTGGCAATTTACATCCCGCCCATCAGCATAACAAGGCTCACAGTTCTTCATGGCCTGTCCTGCCTTTCTGGATTTTACACTTTTTTCAGATGGCCCTTTTGACCGGGGGGAAGTGAGACTTCATTGTAGTGCAGATTTCCTTTGCAAGCTTGCTTGGTTGGCCAAAAAGAGCGTATGCGTTTTTTCCTGAATATATTCAGGAAAAAAAGCATACGCCCTTTTTGGCCAAGTGCATCATTGTGGACGTTCTGCCTCTTTTCCTATGCTTTCAATGCAATTCCAGTCTACCTCCTGAAATCGGTTTCCTGCAATTCTGCCCCGCTTTCAAGTCCTCTTGGCAGCCTTACTTCAGTATATTTTTGGACGATAGCTGTCATTTATAACTCTGCAGGTTTGTGAATTACAGTGCCCCTGAGCTCCTTTCTTCAACTCGCTTTCTTGTGACCTGGCCGCAACCCCACAGGATGGCTTCAGGCCCTAATCCGGTTCCGGCACGGCACGCTGAGCCTTTGGTTAATTCCTCTTCCTCGTGGGAAATGAGAGTTAAATGTGCCCGTCCAGACACCTCCAGCTAGTCTCTCATTGGTTCTCCCTATTCCTGTTCATCTTCCGCAGAAATTGCAAACTGGGCCAAACAGGAGGTTAAAGGCGCTGACTCTCCAAGTGGGGAGAGTGTTAGTAAAGCGTCTGGAATGTTGCACCCGAGTACCAGGGGAGGAAAACTGAGACATATTTGAACACGTCTCCCGTTCACACAGTTGATCATACTCTGGGTTCCACATGCATGTTTTAGCTGAAGGAAGAATACCTTAAACCTGGAGAGTTGAGACCCGTGGAATGGGTACCATGCAATATGACTTCAAAGGGTCTTCATTTGCTCACCGAACCTCTCCAATCCTATCACTGCTGCATTTATGCCCCTGTACACACGCTTGATTCTCTTTTGGAGACATAGCAATCCATAGGTTTTAAGATACTTACTAGTCAGGTACATTCTTAGGCGTTTAATATGGGGTGTTGAGTCCATTTCGTTGAGCAAGGAGTAGCTCTTGTCTATTCCATATTTGGCTTAAGGAACTTTATCTGTGCTCATTTCAATCTCTGGTTTTATGCAGCACCCCAACTCACCTTTCCCCTTAAGCAAGCATAAGTTGGTTTTGTAAATTTGAGACCCTATTCTGTTCTGTAATTCAGTTCCTGTGTAGCCAAGTTTACATTCCGTGTATTACTGATATCTTATGATGTTTCTTTTTCTGTGTGACTTATTTCAGTTAGAATCATCATACCTGAATCCACTCATTGTGCTGCTAAGGGCCTGATGACATAGATTTCATTGCTGAGTGATATTGCTTTGTAAGTAAATACCACAACTTCTTTATCCATTTTTCACTTTCTGTGATGTTGAACTTGTACTGTAAACGAGGTTCTTGTAAACAGCGGCGTCCCAAATTTTGGGGTGGTTGTGTCTTTTTGATTTTAATTTCCCTAAGCTATAGGACCATAAGTGGAAGTGCCCTAGGCTCTGTTGCTTTGTTTTTTAGATGTTTCAGGAAACACCATACACTTCTCCCAAGTGTCTGTTGGCAATTTACATCCCGCCCATCAGCATAACAAGGCTCACAGTTCTTCATGGCCTGTCCTGCCTTTCTGGATTTTACACTTTTTTCAGATGGCCCTTTTGACCGGGGGGAAGTGAGACTTCATTGTAGTGCAGATTTCCTTTGCAAGCTTGCTTGGTTGGCCAAAAAGAGCGTATGCGTTTTTTCCTGAATATATTCAGGAAAAAAAGCATACGCCCTTTTTGGCCAAGTGCATCATTGTGGACGTTCTGCCTCTTTTCCTATGCTTTCAATGCAATTCCAGTCTACCTCCTGAAATCGGTTTCCTGCAATTCTGCCCCGCTTTCAAGTCCTCTTGGCAGCCTTACTTCAGTATATTTTTGGACGATAGCTGTCATTTATAACTCTGCAGGTTTGTGAATTACAGTGCCCCTGAGCTCCTTTCTTCAACTCGCTTTCTTTTGAGCTGGCCGCAACACCGCAGGATGGCTTCAGGCCCTAATCTGGTTCCGGCACGGCACGCTGAATCTTTGGTTATTTCCTCTTCCTGGTGGGAAATGAGAGTTAAATTTGCCCGTCCAGACACCTCCAGCTAGTCTCTCATTGGTTCTCCCTATTCCTGTTCATCTTCCGCAGAAATTGCAAACTGGGCCAAACAGGAGGTTAAAGGCGCTGACTCTCCAAGTGGGGAGAGTGTTAGTAAAGCGTCTGGAATGTTGCACCCGAGTACCAGGGGAGGAAAACTGAGACATATTTGAACACGTCTCCCGTTCACACAGTTGATCATACTCTGGGTTCCACATGCATGTTTTAGCTGAAGGAAGAATACCTTAAACCTGGGTAGTTGAAACCCGTGGAATGGGTACCATGCAATATGACTTCAAAGGGTCTTCATTTGCTCACCGAACCTCTCCAATCCTATCACTGCTGCATTTATGCCCCTGTACACACGCTTGATTCTCTTTTGGAGACATAGCAATCCATAGGTTTTAAGATACTTACTAGTCAGGTACATTCTTAGGCGTTTAATATGCGGTGTTGAGTCCATTTCGTTGAGCAAGGAGTAGCTCTTGTCTATTCCATATTTGGCTTAAGGAACTTTATCTGTGCTCATTTCAATCTCTGGTTTTATGCAGCACCCCAACTCACCTTTCCCCTTAAGCAAGCATAAGTTGGTTTTCTAAATTTGAGACCCTATTCTGTTCTGTAATTCAGTTCCTGTGTAGCCAAGTTTACATTCCGTGTATTACTGATATCTTATGATGTTTCTTTTTCTGTGTGACTTATTTCAGTTAGAATCATCATACCTGAATCCACTCATTGGGCTGCTAAGGGCCTGATGACATAGATTTCATTGCTGAGTGATATTCCTTTGTAAGTAAATACCACAACTTCTTTATCCATTTTTCACTTTCTGTGATGTTGAACTTGTACTGTAAACGAGGTTCTTGTAAACAGAGGCGTCCCAAATTTTGGGGTGGTTGTGTCTTTTTGATTTTAATTTCCCTAAGCTATAGGACCATAAGTGGAAGTGCCCTAGGCTCTGTTGCTTTGTTTTTTAGATGTTTCAGGAAACACCATACACTTCTCCCAAGTGTCTGTTGGCAATTTACATCCCGCCCATCAGCATAACAAGGCTCACAGTTCTTCATGGCCTGTCCTGCCTTTCTGGATTTTACACTTTTTTCAGATGGCCCTTTTGACCGGGGGGAAGTGAGACTTCATTGTAGTGCAGATTTCCTTTGCAAGCTTGCTTGGTTGGCCAAAAAGAGCGTATGCGTTTTTTCCTGAATATATTCAGGAAAAAAAGCATACGCCCTTTTTGGCCAAGTGCATCATTGTGGACGTTCTGCCTCTTTTCCTATGCTTTCAATGCAATTCCAGTCTACCTCCTGAAATCGGTTTCCTGCAATTCTGCCCCGCTTTCAAGTCCTCTTGGCAGCCTTACTTCAGTATATTTTTGGACGATAGCTGTCATTTATAACTCTGCAGGTTTGTGAATTACAGTGCCCCTGAGCTCCTTTCTTCAACTCGCTTTCTTGTGACCTGGCCGCAACACCACAGGATGGCTTCAGGCCCTAATCTGCTTCCGGCACGGCACGCTGAGCCTTTGGTTAATTCCTCTTCCTCGTGGGAAATGAGAGTTAAATTTGCCCGTCCAGACACCTCCAGCTAGTCTCTCATTGGTTCTCCCTATTCCTGTTCATCTTCCGCAGAAATTGCAAACTGGGCCAAACAGGAGGTTAAAGGGACTGACTCTCCAAGTCGGGAGGGTGTTAGTAAAGTGTCTGGAATGTTGCACCCGAGTACCAGGGTACGAAAACTGAGACATATTTGAACACGTCTCCCGTTCACACGGCTGATCATACTCTGGGTTCCACATGCATGTTTTAGCTGAAGGAAGAATACCTTAAACCTGGAGAGTTGAGACCCGTGGAATGGGTACCATGCAATATGACTTCAAAGGGTCTTCATTTGCTCACCGAACCTCTCCAATCCTATCACTGCTGCGTTTATGCCCCTGTACACATGCTTGATTCTCTTTTGGAGACATAGCAATCCATAGGTTTTAAGATACTTACTAGTCAGGTACATTCTTAGGCGTTTAATATGCGGTGTTGAGTCCATTTCGTTGAGCAAGGAGTAGCTCTTGTCTATTCCATATTTGGCTTAAGGAACTTTATCTGTGCTCATTTCAATGTCTGGTTTTATGCAGCACCCCAACTCACCTTTCCCCTTAAGCAAGCATAAGTTGGTTTTCTAAATTTGAGACCCTGTTCTGTTTTGGAATTCAGTTCCTGTGTAGCCAAGTGTACATTCGGTGTATTAGTGATATCTTATGATGTTTCTTTTTCTGTGTGACTTATTTCAGTTAGAATCATCGTACCTGAATCCACTCATTATGCTGCTACGGGCCTGATGACATAGATTTCATTGCTGAGTGATACTGCATTGTACGTAAGTACCACAAGTTCTTTATCCATTTTTCACTTTCTGTGATATTGAACTTGTATGGTAAACGAGGTTCTTGTAAACAGAGGCATCCGAAACTTTGGGGTGGCTGTGTCTTTTTGATTTTAATTTCCCTAAGCTATAGGAGCATAAGTGGAAGTGCCCTAGGCTCTGTTGCTTTGTTTTTTAGATGTTTCAGGAAACACCATACACATCTCCCAAGTGTCTGTTGGCAATTTACATCCCACCCATCAGCATAACAAGGCTCCCAGTTCTCCATGGCCTGTCCTGCCTTTCTGGATTTTACACTTTTTTCAGATGTCCCTTTTGACCGGGGGGAAGTGAGACTTCATTGTAGTGCAGATTTCCTTTGCAAGCTTGCTTGGTTGGCCAAAAAGTGCGTATGCGTTTTTTCCTGAATATATTCAGGAAAAAACGCATACGCCCTTTTTGGCCAAGTGCATCATTGTGGACGTTCTCCCTCTTTTCCTATGCTTTCAATGCAATTCCAGTCTACCTCCTGAAATCGGTTTCCTGCAATTCTGCCCCGCTTTCAAGTCCTCTTGGCAGCCTTACTTCAGTATATTTTTGGACGATAGCTGTCATTTATAACTCTGCAGGTTTGTGAATTACAGTGCCCCTGAGCTCCTTTCTTCAACTCGCTTTCTTGTGACCTGGCCGCAACACCGCAGGATGGCTTCAGGCCCTAATCTGGTTCCGGCACGGCACGCTGAGCCTTTGGTTAATTCCTCTTCCTCGTGGGAAATGAGAGTTAAATTTGCCCGTCCAGACACCTCCAGCTAGTCTCTCATTGGTTCTCCCTATTCCTGTTCATCTTCCGCAGAAATTGCAAACTGGGCCAAACAGGAGGTTAAAGGCACTGACTCTCCAAGTGGGGAGAGTGTTAGTAAAGCGTCTGGAATGTTGCACCCGAGTACCAGGGGAGGAAAACTGAGACATATTTGAACACGTCTCCCGTTCACACGGTTGATCATACTCTGGGTTCCACATGCATGTTTTAGCTGAAGGAAGAATACCTTAAACCTGGATAGTTGAGACCCGTGGAATGGGTACCATGAAATATGACTTCAAAGGGTCTTCATTTGCTCACCGAACCTCTCCAATCCTATCACTGCTGCGTTTATGCCCCTGTACACATGCTTGATTCTCTTTTGGAGACATAGCAATCCATAGGTTTTAAGATACTTACTAGTCAGGTACATTCTTAGGCGTTTAATATGGGGTGTTGAGTCCATTTCGTTGAGCAAGGAGTAGCTCTTGTCTATTCCATATTTGGCTTAAGGAACTTTATCTGTGCTCATTTCAATCTCTGGTTTTATGCAGCACCCCAACTCACCTTTCCCCTTAAGCAAGCATAAGTTGGTTTTCTAAATTTGAGACCCTGTTCTGTTCTGTAATTCAGTTCCTGTGTAGCCAAGTTTACATTCCGTGTATTAGTGATATCTTATGATGTTTCTTTTTCTGTGTGACTTATTTCAGTTAGAATCATCGTACCTGAATCCACTCATTGTGCTGCTAAGGGCCTGATGACATAGATTTCATTGCTGAGTAATATTGCTTTGTAAGTAAATACCACAACTTCTTTATCCATTTTTCACTTTGTGCGATGTTGAACTTGTACTGTAAACGAGGTTCTTGTAAACAGAGGCGTCCCAAACTTTTGGGTGGCTGGGTCTTTTTGATTTTAATTTCCCTAAGCTATAGGAGCATAAGTGGAAGTGCCCTAGGCTCTGTTGCTTTGTTTTTTAGATGTTTCAGGAAACACCATACACATCTCCCAAGTGTCTGTTGGCAATTTACATCCCGCCCATCAGCATAACAAGGCTCCCAGTTCTCCATGGCCTGTCCTGCCTTTCTGGATTTTACACTTTTTTCAGATGGCCCTTTTGACCGGGGGGAAGTGAGACTTCATTGTAGTGCAGATTTCCTTTGCAAGCTTGCTTGGTTGGCCAAAAAGGGCGTATGCGTTTTTTCCTGAATATATTCAGGAAAAAACGCATACGCCCTTTTTGGCCAAGTGCATCATTGTGGACGTTCTGCCTCTTTTCCTATGCTTTCAATGCAATTCCAGTCTACCTCCTGAAATCGGTTTCCTGCAATTCTGCCCCGCTTTCAAGTCCTCTTGGCAGCCTTACTTCAGTATATTTTTGGACGATAGCTGTCATTTATAACTCTGCAGGTTTGTGAATTACAGTGCCCCTGAGCTCCTTTCTTCAACTCGCTTTCTTTTGAGCTGACCGCAACACTGCAGGATGGCTTCAGGCCCTAATCTGGTTCTGGCACGGCATGCTGAGCCTTTGGTTAATTCCTCTTCCTGGTGGGAAATGAGAGTTAAATTTGCCCGTCCAGACACCTCCAGCTAGTCTCTCATTGGTTCTCCCTATTCCTGTTCATCTTCCGCAGAAATTGCAAACTGGGCCAAACAGGAGGTTAAAGGCACTGACTCTCCACGTCGGGAGAGTGTTAGTAAAGCGTCTGGAATGTTGCACCCGAGTACCAGGGGACCGAAACTGAGACATATTTGAACACGTCTCTCGATCACACGGTTGATCATACTCTGGGTTCCACATGCATGTTTTAGCTGAAGGAAGAATACCTTAAACCTGGAGAGTTGAGACCCGTGGAATGGGTACCATGCAATATGTCTTCAAAGGGTCTTCATTTGCCACCAAACCTCTCCAATCCTATCACTGCTGCGTTTATGCCCCTGTACACATGCTTGATTCTCTTTTGGAGACATAGCAATCCATAGGTTTTAAGATACTTACTAGTCAGGTACATTCTTAGGCGTTTAATATGGGGTGTTGAGTCCATTTCGTTGAGCAAGGAGTAGCTCTTGTCTATTCCATATTTGGCTTAAGGAACTTTATCTGTGCTCATTTCAATCTCTGTTTTTATTCAGCACCCCAACTCACCTTTCCCCTTAAGCAAGCATAAGTTGGTTTTCTAAATTTGAGACCCTGTTCTGTTCTGTAATTCAGTTCCTGTGTAGCCAAGTTTACATTCCGTGTATTACTGATATCTTATGATGTTTCTTTTTCTGTGTGACTTATTTCAGTTAGAATCATCATACCTGAATCCACTCATTGTGCTGCTAAGGGCCTGATGACATAGATTTCATTGCTGAGTGATATTGCTTTGTAAGTAAATACCACAACTTCTTTATCCATTTTTCACTTTCTGCGATGTTGAACTTGTACTGTAAACGAGGTTCTTGTAAAGAGAGGCGTCCCAAACTTTGGGGTGGCTGTGTCTTTTTGATTTTAATTTCCCTAAGCTATAGGACCATAAGTGGAAGTGCCCTAGGCTCTGTTGCTTTGTTTTTTAGATGTTTCAGGAAACACCATACACTTCTCCCGAGTGTCTGTTGGCAATATACATCCCGCCCATCAGCATAACAAGGCTCCCAGTTCTCCATGGCCTGTCCTGCCTTTCTGGATTTTACACTTTTTTCAGATGTCCCTTTTGACCGGGGGGAAGTGAGACTTCATTGTAGTGCAGATTTCCTTTGCAAGCTTGCTTGGTTGGCCAAAAAGGGCGTATGCGTTTTTTCCTGAATATATTCAGGAAAAAACGCATACGCCCTTTTTGGCCAAGTGCATCATTGTGGACGTTCTGCCTCGTTTCCTATGCTTTCAATGCAATTCCAGTCTACCTCCTGAAATCGGTTTCCTGCAATTCTGCCCCGCTTTCAAGTCCTCTTGGCAGCCTTACTTCAGTATATTTTTGGACGATAGCTGTCATTTATAACTCTGCAGGTTTGTGAATTACAGTGCCCCTGAGCTCCTTTCTTCAACTCGCTTTCTTGTGACCTGGCCGCAACACCGCAGGATGGCTTCAGGCCCTAATCTGGTTCCGGCACGGCACGCTGAGCCTTTGGTTATTTCCTCTTCCTGGTGGGAAATGAGAGTTAAATTTGCCCGTCCAGACACCTCGAGCTAGTCTCTCATTGGTTCTCGCTATTCCTGTTCATCTTCCGCAGAAATTGCAAACTGGGCCAAACAGGAGGTTAAAGGCGCTGACTCTCCAAATGGGGAGAGTGTTAGTAAAGCATCTGGAATGTTGCACCCGAGTACCAGGGGAGGAAAACTGAGACATATTTGAACACGTCTCCCGTTCACATGGTTGATCATACTCTGGGTTCCACATGCATGTTTTAGCTGAAGGAAGAATACCTTAAACCTGGAGAGTTGAGACCCGTGGAATGGGTACCATGCAATATGACTTCAAAGGGTCTTCATTTGCTCACCGAACCTCTCCAATCCTATCACTGCTGCGTTTATGCCTCTGTACACACGCTTGATTCTCTTTTGGAGACATAGCAATCCATAGGTTTTAAGATACTTACTAGTCAGGTACATTCTTAGGCGTTTAATATGCGGTGTTGAGTCCATTTCGTTGAGCAAGGAGTAGCTCTTGTCTATTCCATATTTGGCTTAAGGAACTTTATCTGTGCTCATTTCAATCTCTGGTTTTATGCAGCACCCCAACTCACCTTTCCCCTTAAGCAAGCATAAGTTGGTTTTCTAAATTTGAGACCCTGTTCTGTTCTGTAATTCAGTTCCTGTGTAGCCAAGTTTACATTCCGTGTATTACTGATATCTTATGATGTTTCTTTTTCTGTGTGACTTATTTCAGTTAGAATCATCATACCTGAATCCACTCATTGTGCTGCTAAGGGCCTGATGACATAGATTTCATTGCTGAGTGATATTGCTTTGTAAGTAAATACCACAACTTCTTTATCCATTTTTCACTTTCTGCGATGTTGAACTTGTACTGTAAACGAGGTTCTTGTAAAGAGAGGCGTCCCAAACTTTGGGGTGGCTGTGTCTTTTTGATTTTAATTTCCCTAAGCTATAGGACCATAAGTGGAAGTGCCCTAGGCTCTGTTGCTTTGTTTTTTAGATGTTTCAGGAAACACCATACACTTCTCCCGAGTGTCTGTTGGCAATATACATCCCGCCCATCAGCATAACAAGGCTCCCAGTTCTCCATGGCCTGTCCTGCCTTTCTGGATTTTACACTTTTTTCAGATGGCCCTTTTGACCGGGGGGAAGTGAGACTTCATTGTAGTGCAGATTTCCTTTGCAAGCTTGCTTGGTTGGCCAAAAAGGGCGTATGCGTTTTTTCCTGAATATATTCAGGAAAAAACGCATACGCCCTTTTTGGCCACGTGCATCATTGTGGACGTTCTGCCTCGTTTCCTATGCTTTCAATGCAATTCCAGTCTACCTCCTGAAATCGGTTTCCTGCAATTCTGCCCCGCTTTCAAGTCCTCTTGGCAGCCTTACTTCAGTATATTTTTGGACGATAGCTGTCATTTATAACTCTGCAGGTTTGTGAATTACAGTGCCCCTGAGCTCCTTTCTTCAACTCGCTTTCTTGTGACCTGGCCACAACACCGCAGGATGGCTTCAGGCCCTAATCTGGTTCCGGCACGGCACGCTGAGCCTTTGGTTAATTCCTCTTCCTGGTGGGAAATGAGAGTGAAATTTGCCCGTCCAGACACCTCCAGCTAGTCTCTCATTGGTTCTCCCTATTCCTGTTCATCTTCCGCAGAAATTGCAAACTGGGCCAAACAGGAGGTTAAAGGCACTGACTCTCCAAGTTGGGAGAGTGTTAGTAAAGCGTCTGGAATGTTGCACCCGAGTACCAGGGGAGGAAAACTGAGACATATTTGAACACGTCTCCCGTTCACACGGTTGATCATACTCTGGGTTCCACATGCATGTTTTAGCTGAAGGAAGAATACCTTAAACCTGGAGAGTTGAGACCCGTGGAATGGGTACCATGCAATGTGACTTCAAAGGGTCTTCATTTGCTCACCGTACCTCTCCAATCCTATCACTGCTGCGTTTATGCCCCTGTACACACGCTTGATTCTCTTTTGGAGACATAGCAATCCATAGGTTTTAAGATACTTACTAGTCAGGTACATTCTTAGGCGTTTAATATGGGGTGTTGAGTCCATTTCGTTGAGCAAGGAGTAGCTCTTGGCTATTCCATATTTGGCTTAAGGAACTTTATCTGTGCTCATTTCAATCTCTGGTTTTATGCAGCACCCCAACTCACCTTTCCCCTTAAGCAAGCATAAGTTGGTTTTCTAAATTTGAGACCCTGTTCTGTTTTGGAATTCAGTTCCTGTGTAGCCAAGTTTACATTCCGTGTATTACTGATATCTTATGATGTTTCTTTTTCTGTGTGACTTATTTCAGTTAGAATCATCGTACCTGAATCCACTCATTATGCTGCTACGGGACTGATGACATAGATTTCATTGCTGAGTGATACTGCATTGTACGTAAGTACCACAAGTTCTTTATCCATTTTTCACTTTCTGTGATATTGAACTTGTACGGTAAATGAGGTTCTTGTAAACAGAGGCGTCCCAAACTTTGGGGTGGCTGTGTCTTTTTGATTTTAATTTCCCTAAGCTATAGGACCATAAGTGGAAGTGCCCTAGGCTCTGTTGCTTTGTTTTTTAGATGTTTCAGGAAACACCATACACTTCTCCCGAGTGTCTGTTGGCAATTTACATCCCACCCATCAGCATAACAAGGCTCCCAGTTCTCCATGGCCTGTACTGCCTTTCTGGATTTTACACTTTTTTCAGATGGCCCTTTAGAACGGGGGGAAGTGAGACTTCATTTTAGTGCAGATTTCCTTTGCAAGCTTGCTTGGTTGGCCAAAAAGGGCGTATGCGTTTTTTCCTGAATATATTCAGGAAAAAACGCATACGCCCTTTTTGGCCAAGTGCATCATTGTGGACGTTCTGCCTCGTTTCCTATGCTTTCAATGCAATTCCAGTCTACCTCCTGAAATCGGTTTCCTGCAATTCTGCCCCGCTTTCAAGTCCTCTTGGCAGCCTTACTTCAGTATATTTTTGGACGATAGCTGTCATTTATAACTCTGCAGGTTTGTGAATTACAGTGCCCCTGAGCTCCTTTCTTCAACTCGCTTTCTTGTGACCTGGCCGCAACACCGCAGGATGGCTTCAGGCCCTAATCTGGTTCCGGCACGGCACGCTGAGCCTTTGGTTATTTCCTCTTCCTGGTGGGAAATGAGAGTTAAATTTGCCCGTCCAGACACCTCGAGCTAGTCTCTCATTGGTTCTCGCTATTCCTGTTCATCTTCCGCAGAAATTGCAAACTGGGCCAAACAGGAGGTTAAAGGCGCTGACTCTCCAAATGGGGAGAGTGTTAGTAAAGCATCTGGAATGTTGCACCCGAGTACCAGGGGAGGAAAACTGAGACATATTTGAACACGTCTCCCGTTCACATGGTTGATCATACTCTGGGTTCCACATGCATGTTTTAGCTGAAGGAAGAATTCCTTAAACCTGGAGAGTTGAGACCCGTGGAATGGGTACCATGGAATATGACTTCAAAGGGTCTTCATTTGCTCACCGAACCTCTCCAATCCTATCACTGCTGCGTTTATGCCTCTGTACACACGCTTGATTCTCTTTTGGAGACATAGCAATCCATAGGTTTTAAGATACTTACTAGTCAGGTACATTCTTAGGCGTTTAATATGGGGTGTTGAGTCCATTTCGTTGAGCAAGGAGTAGCTCTTGTCTATTCCATATTTGGCTTAAGGAACTTTATCTGTGCTCATTTCAATCTCTGTTTTTATTCAGCACCCCAACTCACCTTTCCCCTTAAGCAAGCATAAGTTGGTTTTCTAAATTTGAGACCCTGTTCTGTTCTGTAATTCAGTTCCTGTGTAGCCAAGTTTACATTCCGTGTATTACTGATATCTTATGATGTTTCTTTTTCTGTGTGACTTATTTCAGTTAGAATCATCATACCTGAATCCACTCATTGTGCTGCTAAGGGCCTGATGACATAGATTTCATTGCTGAGTGATATTGCTTTGTAAGTAAATACCACAACTTCTTTATCCATTTTTCACTTTCTGCGATGTTGAACTTGTACTGTAAACGAGGTTCTTGTAAAGAGAGGCGTCCCAAACTTTGGGATGGCTGTGTCTTTTTGATTTTAATTTCCCTAAGCTATAGGACCATAAGTGGAAGTGCCCTAGGCTCTGTTGCTTTGTTTTTTAGATGTTTCAGGAAACACCATACACTTCTCCCGAGTGTCTGTTGGCAATATACATCCCGCCCATCAGCATAACAAGGCTCCCAGTTCTCCATGGCCTGTCCTGCCTTTCTGGATTTTACACTTTTTTCAGATGTCCCTTTTGACCGGGGGGAAGTGAGACTTCATTGTAGTGCAGATTTCCTTTGCAAGCTTGCTTGGTTGGCCAAAAAGGGCGTATGCGTTTTTTCCTGAATATATTCAGGAAAAAACGCATACGCCCTTTTTGGCCAAGTGCATCATTGTGGACGTTCTGCCTCTTTTCCTATGCTTTCAATGCAATTCCAGTCTACCTCCTGAAATCGGTTTCCTGCAATTCTGCCCCGCTTTCAAGTCCTCTTGGCAGCCTTACTTCAGTATATTTTTGGACGATAGCTGTCATTTATAACTCTGCAGGTTTGTGAATTACAGTGCCCCTGAGCTCCTTTCTTCAACTCGCTTTCTTGTGACCTGGCAGCAACACCGCAGGATGGCTTCAGGCCCTAATCTGGTTCCGGCACGGCACGCTGAGCCTTTGGTTAATTCCTCTTCCTCGTGGGAAATGAGAGTTAAATTTGCCCGTCCAGACACCTCCAGCTAGTCTCTCATTGGTTCTCCCTATTCCTGTTCATCTTCCGCAGAAATTGCAAACTGGGCCAAACAGGAGGTTAAAGGCACTGACTCTCCAAGTGGGGAGAGTGTTAGTAAAGCGTCTGGAATGTTGCACCCGAGTACCAGGGGACCGAAACTGAGACATATTTGAACACGTCTCCCGTTCACACGGTTGATCATACTCTGGGTTCCACATGCATGTTTTAGCTGAAGGAAGAATACCTTAAACCTGGAGAGTTGAGACCCGTGGAATGGGTACCATGAAATATGACTTCAAAGGGTCTTCATTTGCTCACCGTACCTCTCCAATCCTATCACTGCTGCGTTTATGCCCCTGTACACACGCTTGATTCTCTTTTGGAGACATAGCAATCCATAGGTTTTAAGATACTTACTAGTCAGGTACATTCTTAGGCGTTTAATATGGGGTGTTGAGTCCATTTCGTTGAGCAAGGAGTAGCTCTTGGCTATTCCATATTTGGCTTAAGGAACTTTATCTGTGCTCATTTCAATCTCTGGTTTTATGCAGCACCCCAACTCACCTTTCCCCTTAAGCAAGCATAAGTTGGTTTTCTAAATTTGAGACCCTGTTCTGTTTTGGAATTCAGTTCCTGTGTAGCCAAGTTTACATTCCGTGTATTACTGATATCTTATGATGTTTCTTTTTCTGTGTGACTTATTTCAGTTAGAATCATCATACCTGAATCCACTCATTGTGCTGCTACGGGCCTGATGACATAGATTTCATTGCTGAGTGATACTGCATTGTACGTAAGTACCACAAGTTCTTTATCCATTTTTCACTTTCTGTGATATTGAACTTGTACGGTAAACGAGGTTCTTGTAAACAGAGGCGTCCCAAACTTTGGGGTGGCTGTGTCTTTTTGATTTTAATTTCCCTAAGCTATAGGACCATAAGTGGAAGTGCCCTAGGCTCTGTTGCTTTGTTTTTTAGATGTTTCAGGAAACACCATACACTTCTCCCAAGTGTCTGTTGGCAATTTACATCCCGCCCATCAGCATAACAAGGCTCCCAGTTCTCCATGGCCTGTCCTGCCTTTCTGGATTTTACACTTTTTTCAGATGGCCCTTTAGAACGGGGGGAAGTGAGACTTCATTGTAGTGCAGATTTCCTTTGCAAGCTTGCTTGGTTGGCCAAAAAGGGCGTATGCGTTTTTTCCTGAATATATTCAGGAAAAAACGCATACGCCCTTTTTGGCCAAGTGCATCATTGTGGACGTTCTGCCTCGTTTCCTATGCTTTCAATGCAATTCCAGTCTACCTCCTGAAATCGGTTTCCTGCAATTCTGCCCCGCTTTCAAGTCCTCTTGGCAGCCTTACTTCAGTATATTTTTGGACGATAGCTGTCATTTATAACTCTGCAGGTTTGTGAATTACAGTGCCCCTGAGCTCCTTTCTTCAACTCGCTTTCTTGTGACCTGGCAGCAACACCGCAGGATGGCTTCAGGCCCTAATCTGGTTCCGGCACGGCACGCTGAGCCTTTGGTTAATTCCTCTTCCTCGTGGGAAATGAGAGTTAAATTTGCCCGTCCAGACACCTCCAGCTAGTCTCTCATTGGTTCTCGCTATTCCTGTTCATCTTCCGCAGAAATTGCAAACTGGGCCAAACAGGAGGTTAAAGGTACTGACTCTCCAAGTCTGGAGGGTGTTAGTAAAGCGTCTGGAATGTTGCACCCGAGTACCAGGGTACGAAAACTGAGACATATTTGAACACGTCTCCCGATCACATGGTTGATCATACTCTAGGTTCCACATGCATGTTTTAGCTGAAGGAAGAATACCTTAAACCTGGGTAGTTGAAACCCGTGGAATGGGTACCATGCAATATGACTTCAAAGGGTCTTCATTTGCTCACCGAACCTCTCCAATCCTATCACTGCTGCGTTTATGCCCCTGTACACATGCTTGATTCTCTTTCGGAGACATAGCAATCCATAGGTTTTAAGATACTTACTAGTCAGGTACATTCTTAGGCGTTTAATATGCGGTGTTGAGTCCATTTTGTTGAGCAAGGAGTAGCTCTTGTCTATTCCATATTTGGCTTAAGGAACTTTATCTGTGCTCATTTCAATCTCTGGTTTTATGCAGCACCCCAACTCACCTTTACCCTTAAGCAAGCATAAGTTGCTTTTCTAAATTTGAGACCCTGTTCTGTTCTGTAATTCAGTTCCTGTGTAGCCAAGTTTACATTCCGTGTATTACTGATATCTTATGATGTTTCTTTTTCTGTGTGACTTATTTCAGTTAGAATCATCATACCTGAATCCACTCATTATGCTGCTACGGGCCTGATGACATAGATTTCGTTGCTGAGTGATATTGCTTTGTAAGTAAATACC
This sequence comes from Pseudorca crassidens, assembly GCF_039906515.1. Classification (NCBI taxonomy): domain Eukaryota; kingdom Metazoa; phylum Chordata; class Mammalia; order Artiodactyla; family Delphinidae; genus Pseudorca; species Pseudorca crassidens. The sequence continues at coordinate 2,683 of NW_027136248.1, read as the reverse complement.
ACAACTTCTTTATCCATTTTTCACTTTCTGCGATGTTGATCTTGTACTGTAAACGAGGTTCTTGTAAACAGAGGCGTCCCAAACTTTGGGGTGGCTGTGTCTTTTTGATTTTAATTTCCCTAAGCTATAGGACCATAAGTGGAAGTGCCCTAGGCTCTGTTGCTTTGTTTTTTAGATGTTTCAGGAAACACCATACACTTCTCCCGAGTGTCTGTTGGCAATTTACATCCCGCCCATCAGCATAACAAGGCTCCCAGTTCTCCATGGCCTGTCCTGCCTTTCTGGATTTTACACTTTTTTCAGATGGCCCTTTTGACCGGGGGGAAGTGAGACTTCATTGTAGTGCAGATTTCCTTTGCAAGCTTGCTTGGTTGGCCAAAAAGGGCGTATGCGTTTTTTCCTGAATATATTCAGGAAAAAACGCATACGCCCTTTTTGGCCAAGTGCATCATTGTGGACGTTCTGCCTCTTTTCCTATGCTTTCAATGCAATTCCAGTCTACCTCCTGAAATCGGTTTCCTGCAATTCTGCCCCGCTTTCAAGTCCTCTTGGCAGCCTTACTTCAGTATATTTTTGGACAATAGCTGTCATTTATAACTCTGCAGGTTTGTGAATTACAGTGCCCCTGAGCTCCTTTCTTCAACTCGCTTTCTTGTGACCTGGCCGCAACACCGCAGGATGGCTTTAGGCCCTAATGTGGTTCCGGCATGGCACACTGAGCCTTTGGTTATTTCCTCTTCCTGGTGGGAAATGAGAGTTAAATTTGCCCGTCCAGACACCTCCAGCGAGTCTCTCATTGGTTCTCGCTATTCCTGTTCATCTTCCGCAGAAATTGCAAACTGGGCCAAACAGGAGGTTAAAGGCGCTGACTCTCTAAGTGGGGAGAGTGTTAGTAAAGCATCTGGAATGTTGCACCCGAGTACCAGGGGAGGAAAACTGAGACATATTTGAACACGTCTCCCGTTCACATGGTTGATCATACTCTGGGTTCCACATGCATGTTTTAGCTGAAGGAAGAATACCTTAAACCTGGAGAGTTGAGACCCGTGGAATGGGTACCATGCAATATGACTTCAAAGGGTCTTCATTTGCTCACCGAACCTCTCCAATCCTATCACTGCTGCGTTTATGCCTCTGTACACACGCTTGATTCTCTTTTGGAGACATAGCAATCCATAGGTTTTAAGATACTTACTAGTCAGGTACATTCTTAGGCGTTTAATATGCGGTGTTGAGTCCATTTCATTGAGCAAGGAGTAGCTCTTGTCTATTCCATATTTGGCTTAAGGAACTTTATCTATGCTCATTTCAATGTCTGGTTTTATGCAACACCCCAACTCACCTTTCCCCTTAAGCAAGCATAAGTTGGTTTTCTAAATTTGAGACCCTGTTCTGTTTTGGAATTCAGTTCCTGTGTAGCCAAGTTTACATTCCGTGTATTACTGATATCTTATGATGTTTCTTTTTCTGTGTGACTTATTTCAGTTAGAATCATCGTACCTGAATCCACTCATTATGCTGCTACGGGCCTGATGACATAGATTTCATTGCTGAGTGATACTGCATTGTACGTAAGTACCACAAGTTCTTTATCCATTTTTCACTTTCTGTGATATTGAACTTGTACGGTAAACGAGGTTCTTGTAAACAGAGGCGTCCCAAACTTTGGGGTGGCTGTGTATTTTTGATTTTAATTTCCCTAAGCTATAGGACCATAAGTGGAAGTGCCCTAGGCTCTGTTGCTTTGTTTTTTAGATGTTTCAGGAAACACCATACACTTCTCCCGAGTGTCTGTTGGCAATTTACATCCCGCCCATCAGCATAACAAGGCTCCCAGTTCTCCATGGCCTGTCCTGCCTTTCTGGATTTTACACTTTTTTCAGATGGCCCTTTTGACCGGGGGGAAGTGAGACTTCATTGTAGTGCAGATTTCCTTTGCAAGCTTGCTTGGTTGGCCAAAAAGGGCATATGCGTTTTTTCCTGAATATATTCAGGAAAAAACGCATACGCCATTTTTGGCCAAGTGTATCATTGTGGACGTTCTGCCTCTTTTCCTATGCTTTCAATGCAATTCCAGTCTACCTCCTGAAATCGGTTTCCTGCAATTCTGCCCCGCTTTCAAGTCCTCTTGGCAGCCTTACTTCAGTATATTTTTGGACGATAGCTGTCATTTATAAGTCTGCAGGTTTGTGAATTACAGTGCCCCTGAGCTCCTTTCTTCAACTCGCTTTCTTGTGACCTGGCCGCAACACCGCAGGATGGCTTCAGGCCCTAATCTGCTTCCGGTACGGCACGCTGAGCCTTTGGTTATTTCCTCTTCCTGGTGGGAAATGAGAGTTAAATTTGCCCGTCCAGACACCTCCAGCTAGTCTCTCATTGGTTCTCCCTATTCCTGTTCATCTTCCGCAGAAATTGCAAACTGGGACAAACAGGAGGTTAAAGGCGCTGACTCTCCAAGTGGGGAGAGTGTTAGTAAAGCGTATGGAATGTTACACCCGAGTACCAGGGGAGGAAAACTGAGACATATTTGAACACGTCTCCCGTTCACACGGTTGATCATACTCTGGGTTCCACATGCATGTTTTAGCTGAAGGAAGAATACCTTAAACCTGGAGAGTTGAGACCCGTGTAATGGGTACCATGCAATATGACTTCAAAGGGTCTTCATTTGCTCACCGAACCT
>NW_027136247.1:0-55299 GCF_039906515.1 Pseudorca crassidens | reverse complement strand
CTTTACTAACACCCACCCGACTTGGAGAGTCAGTCCCTTTAACCTCCTGTTTGGCCCAGTTTGCAATTTCTGCGGAAGATGAACAGGAATAGCGAGAACCAATGAGAGACTAGCTGGAGGTGTCTGGACGGGCAAATTTAACTCTCATTTCCCACCAGGAAGAGGAATTAACCAAAGGCTCAGCGTGCCGTGCCGGAACCAGATTAGGGCCTGAAGCCATCCTGCGGTGTTGCGGCCAGCTCAAAAGAAAGCGAGTTGAAGAAAGGAGCTCAGGGGCACTGTAATTCACAAACCTGCAGAGTTATAAATGACAGCTATCGTCCAAAAATATACTGAAGTAAGGCTGCCAAGAGGACTTGAAAGCGGGGCAGAATTGCAGGAAACCGATTTCAGGAGGTAGACTGGAATTGCATTGAAAGCATAGGAAAAGAGGCAGAACGTCCACAATGATGCACTTGGCCAAAAAGGGCGTATGCGTTTTTTCCTGAATATATTCAGGAAAAAACGCATACGCCCTTTTTGGCCAACCAAGCAAGCTTGCAAAGGAAATCTGCACTACAATGAAGTCTCACTTCCCCCCGGTCAAAAGGGCCATCTGAAAAAAGTGTAAAATCCAGAAAGGCAGGACAGGCCATGGAGAACTGGGAGCCTTGTTATGCTGATGGGCGGGATGTAAATTGCCAACAGACACTCGGGAGAAGTGTATGGTGTTTCCTGAAACATCTAAAAAACAAAGCAACAGAGCCTAGGGCACTTCCACTTATGGTCCTATAGCTTAGGGAAATTAAAATCAAAAAGACACAGCCACCCCAAAGTTTGGGACGCCTCTGTTTACAAGAACCTCGTTTACAGTACAAGTTCAACATCGCAGAAAGTGAAAAATGGATAAAGAAGTTGTGGTATTTACTTACAAAGCAATATCACTCAGCAATGAAATCTATGTCATCAGGCCCTTAGCAGCACAATGAGTGGATTCAGGTATGATGATTCTAACTGAAATAAGTCACACAGAAAAAGAAACATCATAAGATATCAGTAATACACGGAATGTAAACTTGGCTACACAGGAACTGAATTACAGAACAGAACAGGGTCTCAAATTTAGAAAACCAACTTATGCTTGCTTAAGGGTAAAGGTAAGTTGGGGTGCTGCATAAAACCAGAGATTGAAATGAGCACAGATAAAGTTCCTTAAGCCAAATATGGAATAGACAAGAGCTACCTCTTGCTCAACGAAATGGACTCAACACCACATATTAAATGCCTAAGAATGTACCTGACTAGTAAGTATCTTAAAACCTATGGATTGCTATGTCTCCGAAAGAGAATCAAGCATGTGTACAGGGGCATAAACACAGCAGTGATAGGATTGGAGAGGTTCGGTGAGCAAATGAAGACCCTTTGAAGTCATATTGCATGGTACCCATTCCACGGGTTTCAACTACCCAGGTTTAAGGTATTCTTCCTTCAGCTAAAACATGCATGTGCAACCTAGAGTATGATCAACCATGTGATCGGGAGACGTGTTCAAATATGTCTCAGTTTTCGTACCCTGGTACTCGGGTACAACATTCCAGACGCTTTACTAACACCCTCCCGACTTGGAGAGTCAGTCCCTTTAACCTCCTGTTTGGCCCAGTTTGCAATTTCTGCGGAAGATGAACAGGAATAGCGAGAACCAATGAGAGACTAGCTGGAGGTGTCTGAACGGGCAAATTTAACTCTCATTTCCCACCAAGAAGAGGAATTAACCAAAGGCTCAGCGTGCCGTGCCGGAACCAGATTAGGGCCTGAAGCCATCCTGCGGTGTTGCGGCCAGCTCAAAAGAAAGCGAGTTGAAGAAAGGAGCTCAGGGGCACTGTAATTCACAAACCTGCAGAGTTATAAATGACAGCTATCGTCCAAAAATATACTGAAGTAAGGCTGCCAGGAGGACTTGAAAGCGGGGCAGAATTGCAGGAAACCGATTTCAGGAGGCAGACTGGAAGTGCATTGAAAGCATAGGAAAAGAGGCAGAACGTCCACAATGATGCACTTGGCCAAAAAGGGCGTATGCGTTTTTTCCTGAATATATTCAGGAAAAAACGCATACGCCCTTTTTGGCCAACCAAGCAAGCTTGCAAAGGAAATCTGCACTACAATGAAGTCTCACTTCCCCCCGGTCAAAAGGGCCATCTGAAAAAAGTGTAAAATCCAGAAAGGCAGGACAGGCCATGGAGAACTGGGAGCCTTGTTATGCTGATGGGCGGGATGTAAATTGCCAACAGACACTCGGGAGAAGTGTATGGTGTTTCCTGAAACATCTAAAAAACAAAGCAACAGAGCCTAGGGCACTTCCACTTATGGTCCTATAGCTTAGGGAAATTAAAATCAAAAAGACACAGCCACCCCAAAGTTTGGGACGCCTCTGTTTACAAGAACCTCGTTTACAGTACAAGTTCAACATCGCAGAAAGTGAAAAATGGATAAAGAAGTTGTGGTATTTACTTACAAAGCAATATCACTCAGCAATGAAATCTATGTCATCAGGCCCTTAGCAGCACAATGAGTGGATTCAGGTATGATGATTCTAACTGAAATAAGTCACACAGAAAAAGAAACATCATAAGATATCAGTAATACACGGAATGTAAACTTGGCTACACAGGAACTGAATTACAGAACAGAACAGGGTCTCAAATTTAGAAAACCAACTTATGCTTGCTTAAGGGGAAAGGTGAGTTGGGGTGCTGCATAAAACCAGAGATTGAAATGAGCACAGATAAAGTTCCTTAAGCCAAATATGGAATAGACAAGAGCTACTCCTTGCTCAACGAAATGGACTCAATACCGCATATTAAACGCCTAAGAATGTACCTGACTAGTAAGTATCTTAAAACCTATGGATTGCTATGTCTCCGAAAGAGAATCAAGCATGTGTACAGGGGCATAAACGCAGCAGTGATAGGATTGGAGAGGTTCGGTGAGCAAATGAAGACCCTCTGAAGTCATATTGCATGGTACCCATTCCACGGGTTTCAACTACCCAGGTTTAAGGTATTCTTCCTTCAGCTAAAACATGCATGTGGAACCTAGAGTCTGATCAACCATGTGATCGGGAGACGTGTTCAAATATGTCTCAGTTTTCGTACCCTGGTACTCGGGTGCAACATTCCAGACGCTTTACTAACACCCTCCCGACTTGGAGAGTCAGTCCCTTTAACCTCCTGTTTGGCCCAGTTTGCAATTTCTGCGGAAGATGAACAGGAATAGCGAGAACCAATGAGAGACTAGCTGGAGGTGTCTGGACGGGCAAATTTAACTCTCATTTCCCACCAGGAAGAGGAATTAACCAAAGGCTCAGCGTGCCGTGCCGGAACCAGATTAGGGCCTGAAGCCATCCTGCGGTGTTGCGGCCAGCTCAAAAGAAAGCGAGTTGAAGAAAGGAGCTCAGGGGCACTGTAATTCACAAACCTGCAGAGTTATAAATGACAGCTATCGTCCAAAAATATACTGAAGTAAGGCTGCCAAGAGGACTTGAAAGCGGGGCAGAATTGCAGGAAACCGATTTCAGGAGGTAGACTGGAATTGCATTGAAAGCATAGGAAAAGAGGCAGAACGTCCACAATGATGCACTTGGCCAAAAAGGGCGTATGCGTTTTTTCCTGAATATATTCAGGAAAAAACGCATACGCCCTTTTTGGCCAACCAAGCAAGCTTGCAAAGGAAATCTGCACTACAATGAAGTCTCACTTCCCCCCGGTCAAAAGGGCCATCTGAAAAAAGTGTAAAATCCAGAAAGGCAGGACAGGCCATGGAGAACTGGGAGCCTTGTTATGCTGATGGGCGGGATGTAAATTGCCAACAGACACTCGGGAGAAGTGTATGGTGTTTCCTGAAACATCTAAAAAACAAAGCAACAGAGCCTAGGGCACTTCCACTTATGGTCCTATAGCTTAGGGAAATTAAAATCAAAAAGACACAGCCACCCCAAACATTGGGACGCCTCTGTTTACAAGAACCTCGTTTACAGTACAAGTTCAACATCGCAGAAAGTGAAAAATGGATAAAGAAGTTGTGGTATTTACTTACAAAGCAATATCACTCAGCAATGAAATCTATGTCATCAGGCCCTTAGCAGCACAATGAGTGGATTCAGGTATGATGATTCTAACTGAAATAAGTCACACAGAAAAAGAAACATCATAAGATATCAGTAATACACGGAATGTAAACTTGGCTACACAGGAACTGAATTACAGAACAGAACAGGGTCTCAAATTTAGAAAACCAACTTATGCTTGCTTAAGGGTAAAGGTGAGTTGGGGTGCTGCATAAAACCAGAGATTGAAATGAGCACAGATAAAGTTCCTTAAGCCAAATATGGAATAGACAAGAGCTACTCCTTGCTCAAAGAAATGGACTCAACACCGCATATTAAACGTCTAAGAATGTACCTGACTAGTAAGTATCTTAAAACCTATGGATTGCTATGTCTCCGAAAGAGAATCAAGCATGTGTACAGGGGCATAAACACAGCAGTGATAGGATTGGAGAGGTTCGGTGAGCAAATGAAGACCCTTTGAAGTCATATTGCATGGTACCCATTCCACGGGTTTCAACTACCCAGGTTTAAGGTATTCTTCCTTCAGGTAAAACATGCATGTGGAACCTAGAGTCTGATCAACCATGTGATCGGGAGACGTGTTCAAATATGTCTCAGTTTTCGTACCCTGGTACTCGGGTGCAACATTCCAGACGTTTTACTAACACCCTCCTGACTTGGAGAGTCAGTCCCTTTAACCTCCTGTTTGGCCCAGTTTGCAATTTCTGCGGAAGATGAACAGGAATAGCGAGAACCAATGAGAGACTAGCTGGAGGTGTCTGGATGGGCAAATTTAACTCTCATTTCCCACCAGGAAGAGGAATTAACCAAAGGCTCAGCGTGCCGTTCCGGAACCACATTAGGGCCTGAAGCCATCCTGCGGTGTTGCGGCCAGCTCAAAAGAAAGCGAGTTGAAGAAAGGAGCTCAGGGGCACTGTAATTCACAAACCTGCAGAGTTATAAATGACAGCTATCGTCCAAAAATATACTGAAGTAAGGCTGCCAAGAGGACTTGAAAGCGGGGCAGAATTGCAGGAAACCGATTTCAGGAGGTAGACTGGAATTGCATTGAAAGCATAGGAAAAGAGGCAGAACGTCCACAATGATGCACTTGGCCAAAAAGGGCGTATGCGTTTTTTCCTGAATATATTCAGGAAAAAACGCATACGCCCTTTTTGGCCAACCAAGCAAGCTTGCAAAGGAAATCTGCACTACAATGAAGTCTCACTTCCCCCCGGTCAAAAGGGCCATCTGAAAAAAGTGTAAAATCCAGAAAGGCAGGACAGGCCATGGAGAACTGGGAGCCTTGTTATGCTGATGGGCGGGATGTAAATTGCCAACAGACACTCGGGAGAAGTGTATGGTGTTTCCTGAAACATCTAAAAAACAAAGCAACAGAGCCTAGGGCACTTCCACTTATGGTCCTATAGATTAGGGAAATTAAAATCAAAAAGACACAGCCACCCCAAAGTTTGGGACGCCTCTGTTTACAAGAACCTCGTTTACAGTACAAGTTCAACATCGCAGAAAGTGAAAAATGGATAAAGAAGTTGTGGTATTTACTTACAAAGCAATATCACTCTGCAATGAAATCTATGTCATCAGGCCCTTAGCAGCACAATGAGTGGATTCAGGTATGATGATTCTAACTGAAATAAGTCACACAGAAAAAGAAACATCATAAGATATCAGTAATACACGGAATGTAAACTTGGCTACACAGGAACTGAATTACAGAACAGAACAGGGTCTCAAATTTAGAAAACCAACTTATGCTTGCTTAAGGGGAAAGGTGAGTTGGGGTGCTGCATAAAACCAGAGATTGAAATGAGCACAGATAAAGTTCCTTAAGCCAAATATGGAATAGACAAGAGCTACTCCTTGCTCAACGAAATGGACTCAACACCGCATATTAAATGCCTAAGAATGTACCTGACTAGTAAGTATCTTAAAACCTATGGATTGCTATGTCTCCGAAAGAGAATCAAGCATGTGTACAGGGGCATAAACGCAGCAGTGATAGGATTGGAGAGGTTCGGTGAGCAAATGAAGACCCTTTGAAGTCATATTGCATGGTACCCATTCCACGGGTTTCAACTACCCAGGTTTAAGGTATTCTTCCTTCAGCTAAAACATGCATGTGGAACCTAGAGTATGATCAACCATGTGATCGGGAGACGTGTTCAAATATGTCTCAGTTTTCGTACCCTGGTACTCGGGTGCAACATTCCAGACGCTTTACTAACACCCTCCCGACTTGGAGAGTCAGTCCCTTTAACCTCCTGTTTGGCCCAGTTTGCAATTTCTGCGGAAGATGAACAGGAATAGCGAGAACCAATGAGAGACTAGCTGGAGGTGTCTGGACGGGCAAATTTAACTCTCATTTCCCACCAGGAAGAGGAATTAACCAAAGGCTCAGCGTGTCGTGCCGGAACCAGATTAGGGCCTGAAGCCATCCTGCGGTGTTGCGGCCAGCTCAAAAGAAAGCGAGTTGAAGAAAGGAGCTCAGGGGCACTGTAATTCACAAACCTGCAGAGTTATAAATGACAGCTATCGTCCAAAAATATACTGAAGTAAGGCTGCCAAGAGGACTTGAAAGCGGGGCAGAATTGCAGGAAACCGATTTCAGGAGGTAGACTGGAATTGCATTGAAAGCATAGGAAAAGAGGCAGAACGTCCACAATGATGCACTTGGCCAAAAAGGGCGTATGCGTTTTTTCCTGAATATATTCAGGAAAAAACGCATACGCCCTTTTTGGCCAACCAAGCAAGCTTGCAAAGGAAATCTGCACTACAATGAAGTCTCACTTCCCCCCGGTCAAAAGGGCCATCTGAAAAAAGTGTAAAATCCAGAAAGGCAGGACAGGCCATGGAGAACTGGGAGCCTTGTTATGCTGATGGGCGGGATGTAAATTGCCAACAGACACTCGGGAGAAGTGTATGGTGTTTCCTGAAACATCTAAAAAACAAAGCAACAGAGCCTAGGGCACTTCCACTTATGGTCCTATAGCTTAGGGAAATTAAAATCAAAAAGACACAGCCACCCCAAAGTTTGGGACGCCTCTGTTTACAAGAACCTCGTTTACAGTACAAGTTCAACATCGCAGAAAGTGAAAAATGGATAAAGAAGTTGTGGTATTTACTTACAAAGCAATATCACTCAGCAATGAAATCTATGTCATCAGGCCCTTAGCAGCACAATGAGTGGATTCAGGTATGATGATTCTAACTGAAATAAGTCACACAGAAAAAGAAACATCATAAGATATCAGTAATACACGGAATGTAAACTTGGCTACACAGGAACTGAATTACAGAACAGAACAGGGTCTCAAATTTAGAAAACCAACTTATGCTTGCTTAAGGGTAAAGGTGAGTTGGGGTGCTGCATAAAACCAGAGATTGAAATGAGCACAGATAAAGTTCCTTAAGCCAAATATGGAATAGACAAGAGCTACCTCTTGCTCAACGAAATGGACTCAACACCACATATTAAATGCCTAAGAATGTACCTGACTAGTAAGTATCTTAAAACCTATGGATTGCTATGTCTCCGAAAGAGAATCAAGCATGTGTACAGGGGCATAAACGCAGCAGTGATAGGATTGGAGAGGTTCGGTGAGCAAATGAAGACCCTTTGAAGTCATATTGCATGGTACCCATTCCACGGGTTTCAACTACCCAGGTTTAAGGTATTCTTCCTTCAGCAAAAACATGCATGTGCAACCTAGAGTATGATCAACCATGTGATCGGGAGACGTGTTCAAATATGTCTCAGTTTTCGTACCCTGGTACTCGGGTACAACATTCCAGACGCTTTACTAACACCCTCCCGACTTGGAGAGTCAGTCCCTTTAACCTCCTGTTTGGCCCAGTTTGCAATTTCTGCGGAAGATGAACAGGAATAGCGAGAACCAATGAGAGACTAGCTGGAGGTGTCTGAACGGGCAAATTTAACTCTCATTTCCCACCAAGAAGAGGAATTAACCAAAGGCTCAGCGTGCCGTGCCGGAACCAGATTAGGGCCTGAAGCCATCCTGCGGTGTTGCGGCCAGCTCAAAAGAAAGCGAGTTGAAGAAAGGAGCTCAGGGGCACTGTAATTCACAAACCTGCAGAGTTATAAATGACAGCTATCGTCCAAAAATATACTGAAGTAAGGCTGCCAAGAGGACTTGAAAGCGGGGCAGAATTGCAGGAAACCGATTTCAGGAGGCAGACTGGAAGTGCATTGAAAGCATAGGAAAAGAGGCAGAACGTCCACAATGATGCACTTGGCCAAAAAGGGCGTATGCGTTTTTTCCTGAATATATTCAGGAAAAAACGCATACGCCCTTTTTGGCCAACCAAGCAAGCTTGCAAAGGAAATCTGCACTACAATGAAGTCTCACTTCCCCCCGGTCAAAAGGGCCATCTGAAAAAAGTGTAAAATCCAGAAAGGCAGGACAGGCCATGGAGAACTGGGAGCCTTGTTATGCTGATGGGCGGGATGTAAATTGCCAACAGACACTCGGGAGAAGTGTATGGTGTTTCCTGAAACATCTAAAAAACAAAGCAACAGAGCCTAGGGCACTTCCACTTATGGTCCTATAGCTTAGGGAAATTAAAATCAAAAAGACACAGCCACCCCAAAGTTTGGGACGCCTCTGTTTACAAGAACCTCGTTTACAGTACAAGTTCAACATCGCAGAAAGTGAAAAATGGATAAAGAAGTTGTGGTATTTACTTACAAAGCAATATCACTCAGCAATGAAATCTATGTCATCAGGCCCTTAGCAGCACAATGAGTGGATTCAGGTATGATGATTCTAACTGAAATAAGTCACACAGAAAAAGAAACATCATAAGATATCAGTAATACACGGAATGTAAACTTGGCTACACAGGAACTGAATTACAGAACAGAACAGGGTCTCAAATTTAGAAAACCAACTTATGCTTGCTTAAGGGGAAAGGTGAGTTGGGGTGCTGCATAAAACCAGAGATTGAAATGAGCACAGATAAAGTTCCTTAAGCCAAATATGGAATAGACAAGAGCTACCTCTTGCTCAACGAAATGGACTCAACACCGCATATTAAATGCCTAAGAATGTACCTGACTAGTAAGTATCTTAAAACCTATGGATTGCTATGTCTCCGAAAGAGAATCAAGCATGTGTACAGGGGCATAAACGCAGCAGTGATAGGATTGGAGAGGTTCGGTGAGCAAATGAAGACCCTTTGAAGTCATATTGCATGGTACCCATTCCACGGGTTTCAACTACCCAGGTTTAAGGTATTCTTCCTTCAGCTAAAACATGCATGTGCAACCTAGAGTATGATCAACCATGTGATCGGGAGACGTGTTCAAATATGTCTCAGTTTTCGTACCCTGGTACTCGGGTACAACATTCCAGACGCTTTACTAACACCCTCCCGACTTGGAGAGTCAGTCCCTTTAACCTCCTGTTTGGCCCAGTTTGCAATTTCTGCGGAAGATGAACAGGAATAGCGAGAACCAATGAGAGACTAGCTGGAGGTGTCTGAACGGGCAAATGTAACTCTCATTTCCCACCAGGAAGAGGAATTAACCAAAGGCTCAGCGTGCCGTGCCGGAACCAGATTAGGGCCTGAAGCCATCCTGCGGTGTTGCGGCCAGCTCAAAAGAAAGCGAGTTGAAGAAAGGAGCTCAGGGGCACTGTAATTCACAAACCTGCAGAGTTATAAATGACAGCTATCGTCCAAAAATATACTGAAGTAAGGCTGCCAAGAGGACTTGAAAGCGGGGCAGAATTGCAGGAAACCGATTTCAGGAGGCAGACTGGAATTGCATTGAAAGCATAGGAAAAGAGGCAGAACGTCCACAATGATGCACTTGGCCAAAAAGGGCGTATGCGTTTTTTCCTGAATATATTCAGGAAAAAAGGCATACGCCCTTTTTGGCCAACCAAGCAAGCTTGCAAAGGAAATCTGCACTACAATGAAGTCTCACTTCCCCCCGGTCAAAAGGGCCATCTGAAAAAAGTGTAAAATCCAGAAAGGCAGGACAGGCCATGGAGAACTGGGAGCCTTGTTATGCTGATGGGCGGGATGTAAATTGCCAACAGACACTCGGGAGAAGTGTATGGTGTTTCCTGAAACATCTAAAAAACAAAGCAACAGAGCCTAGGGCACTTCCACTTATGGTCCTATAGCTTAGGGAAATTAAAATCAAAAAGACACAGCCACCCCAAAGTTTGGGACGCCTCTGTTTACAAGAACCTCGTTTACAGTACAAGTTCAACATCGCAGAAAGTGAAAAATGGATAAAGAAGTTGTGGTATTTACTTACAAAGCAATATCACTCAGCAATGAAATCTATGTCATCAGGCCCTTAGCAGCACAATGAGTGGATTCAGGTATGATGATTCTAACTGAAATAAGTCACACAGAAAAAGAAACATCATAAGATATCAGTAATACACGGAATGTAAACTTGGCTACACAGGAACTGAATTACAGAACAGAACAGGGTCTCAAATTTAGAAAACCAACTTATGCTTGCTTAAGGGGAAAGGTGAGTTGGGGTGCTGCATAAAACCAGAGATTGAAATGAGCACAGATAAAGTTCCTTAAGCCAAATATGGAATAGACAAGAGCTACCTCTTGCTCAACGAAATGGACTCTACACCGCATATTAAATGCCTAAGAATGTACCTGACTAGTAAGTATCTTAAAACCTATGGATTGCTATGTCTCCGAAAGAGAATCAAGCATGTGTACAGGGGCATAAACGCAGCAGTGATAGGATTGGAGAGGTTCGGTGAGCAAATGAAGACCCTTTGAAGTCATATTGCATGGGACCCATTCCACGGGTTTCAACTATCCAGGTTTAAGGTATTCTTCCTTCAGCTAAAACATGCATGTGCAACCTAGAGTATGATCAACCATGTGATCGGGAGACGTGTTCAAATATGTCTCAGTTTTCGTACCCTGGTACTCGGGTACAACATTCCAGACGCTTTACTAACACCCTCCCGACTTGGAGAGTCAGTCCCTTTAACCTCCTGTTTGGCCCAGTTTGCAATTTCTGCGGAAGATGAACAGGAATAGCGAGAACCAATGAGAGACTAGCTGGAGGTGTCTGAACGGGCAAATTTAACTCTCATTTCCCACCAGGAAGAGGAATTAACCAAAGGCTCAGCGTGCCGTGCCGGAACCAGATTAGGGCCTGAAGCCATCCTGCGGTGTTGCGGCCAGCTCAAAAGAAAGCGAGTTGAAGAAAGGAGCTCAGGGGCACTGTAATTCACAAACCTGCAGAGTTATAAATGACAGCTATCGTCCAAAAATATACTGAAGTAAGGCTGCCAAGAGGACTTGAAAGTGGGGCAGAATTGCAGGAAACCGATTTCAGGAGGTAGACTGGAATTGCATTGAAAGCATAGGAAAAGAGGCAGAACGTCCACAATGATGCACTTGGCCAAAAAGGGCGTATGCGTTTTTTCCTGAATATATTCAGGAAAAAACGCATACGCCCTTTTTGGCCAACAAAGCAAGCTTGCAAAGGAAATCTGCACTACAATGAAGTCTCACTTCCCACCGGTCAAAAGGGCCATCTGAAAAAAGTGTAAAATCCAGAAAGGCAGGACAGGCCATGGAGAACTGGGAGCCTTGTTATGCTGATGGGCGGGATGTAAATTGCCAACAGACACTCGGGAGAAGTGTATGGTGTTTCCTGAAACATCTAAAAAACAAAGCAACAGAGCCTAGGACACTTCCACTTATGGTCCTATAGCTTAGGGAAATTAAAATCAAAAAGACACAGCCACCCCAAAGTTTGGGACGCCTCTGTTTACAAGAACCTCGTTTACAGTACAAGTTCAACATCGCAGAAAGTGAAAAATGGATAAAGAAGTTGTGGTATTTACTTACAAAGCAATATCACTCAGCAATGAAATCTATGTCATCAGGCCCTTAGCAGCACAATGAGTGGATTCAGGTATGATGATTCTAACTGAAATAAGTCACACAGAAAAAGAAACATCATAAGATATCAGTAATACACGGAATGTAAACTTGGCTACACAGGAACTGAATTACAGAACAGAACAGGGTCTCAAATTTAGAAAACCAACTTATGCTTGCTTAAGGGGAAAGGTGAGTTGGGGTGCTGCATAAAACCAGAGATTGAAATGAGCACAGATAAAGTTCCTTAAGCCAAATATGGAATAGACAAGAGCTACCTCTTGCTCAACGAAATGGACTCAACACCGCATATTAAACGCCTAAGAATGTACCTGACTAGTAAGTATCTTAAAACCTATGGATTGCTATGTCTCCGAAAGAGAATCAAGCATGTGTACAGGGGCATAAACGCAGCAGTGATAGGATTGGAGAGGTTCGGTGAGCAAATGAAGACCCTTTGAAGTCATATTGCATGGTACCCATTCCACGGGTTTCAACTACCCAGGTTTAAGGTATTCTTCCTTCAGCTAAAACATGCATGTGCAACCTAGAGTATGATCAACCATGTGATCGGGAGACGTGTTCAAATATGTCTCAGTTTTCGTACCCTGGTACTCGGTTACAACATTCCAGACGCTTTACTAACACCCTCCCGACTTGGAGAGTCAGTCCCTTTAACCTCCTGTTTGGCCCAGTTTGCAATTTCTGCGGAAGATGAACAGGAATAGCGAGAACCAATGAGAGACTAGCTGGAGGTGTCTGAACGGGCAAATGTAACTCTCATTTCCCACCAGGAAGAGGAATTAACCAAAGGCTCAGCGTGCCGTGCCGGAACCAGATTAGGGCCTGAAGCCATCCTGCGGTGTTGCGGCCAGCTCAAAAGAAAGCGAGTTGAAGAAAGGAGCTCAGGGGCACTGTAATTCACAAACCTGCAGAGTTATAAATGACAGCTATCGTCCAAAAATATACTGAAGTAAGGCTGCCAAGAGGACTTGAAAGCGGGGCAGAATTGCAGGAAACCGATTTCAGGAGGCAGACTGGAATTGCATTGAAAGCATAGGAAAAGAGGCAGAACGTCCACAATGATGCACTTGGCCAAAAAGGGCGTATGCGTTTTTTCCTGAATATATTCAGGAAAAAACGCATACGCCCTTTTTGGCCAACCAAGCAAGCTTGCAAAGGAAATCTGCACTACAATGAAGTCTCACTTCCCCCCGGTCAAAAGGGCCATCTGAAAAAAGTGTAAAATCCAGAAAGGCAGGACAGGCCATGGAGAACTGGGAGCCTTGTTATGCTGATGGGCGGGATGTAAATTGCCAACAGACACTCGGGAGAAGTGTATGGTGTTTCCTGAAACATCTAAAAAACAAAGCAACAGAGCCTAGGGCACTTCCACTTATGGTCCTATAGCTTAGGGAAATTAAAATCAAAAAGACACAGCCACCCCAAAGTTTGGGACGCCTCTGTTTACAAGAACCTCGTTTACAGTACAAGTTCAACATCGCAGAAAGTGAAAAATGGATAAAGAAGTTGTGGTATTTACTTACAAAGCAATATCACTCAGCAATGAAATCTATGTCATCAGGCCCTTAGCAGCACAATGAGTGGATTCAGGTATGATGATTCTAACTGAAATAAGTCACACAGAAAAAGAAACATCATAAGATATCAGTAATACACGGAATGTAAACTTGGCTACACAGGAACTGAATTACAGAACAGAACAGGGTCTCAAATTTAGAAAACCAACTTATGCTTGCTTAAGGGGAAAGGTGAGTTGGGGTGCTGCATAAAACCAGAGATTGAAATGAGCACAGATAAAGTTCCTTAAGCCAAATATGGAATAGACAAGAGCTACCTCTTGCTCAACGAAATGGACTCTACACCGCATATTAAATGCCTAAGAATGTACCTGACTAGTAAGTATCTTAAAACCTATGGATTGCTATGTCTCCGAAAGAGAATCAAGCATGTGTACAGGGGCATAAACGCAGCAGTGATAGGATTGGAGAGGTTCGGTGAGCAAATGAAGACCCTTTGAAGTCATATTGCATGGGACCCATTCCACGGGTTTCAACTATCCAGGTTTAAGGTATTCTTCCTTCAGCTAAAACATGCATGTGCAACCTAGAGTATGATCAACCATGTGATCGGGAGACGTGTTCAAATATGTCTCAGTTTTCGTACCCTGGTACTCGGGTACAACATTCCAGACGCTTTACTAACACCCTCCCGACTTGGAGAGTCAGTCCCTTTAACCTCCTGTTTGGCCCAGTTTGCAATTTCTGCGGAAGATGAACAGGAATAGCGAGAACCAATGAGAGACTAGCTGGAGGTGTCTGAACGGGCAAATTTAACTCTCATTTCCCACCAGGAAGAGGAATTAACCAAAGGCTCAGCGTGCCGTGCCGGAACCAGATTAGGGCCTGAAGCCATCCTGCGGTGTTGCGGCCAGCTCAAAAGAAAGCGAGTTGAAGAAAGGAGCTCAGGGGCACTGTAATTCACAAACCTGCAGAGTTATAAATGACAGCTATCGTCCAAAAATATACTGAAGTAAGGCTGCCAAGAGGACTTGAAAGCGGGGCAGAATTGCAGGAAACCGATTTCAGGAGGTAGACTGGAATTGCATTGAAAGCATAGGAAAAGAGGCAGAACGTCCACAATGATGCACTTGGCCAAAAAGGGCGTATGCGTTTTTTCCTGAATATATTCAGGAAAAAACGCATACGCCCTTTTTGGCCAACCAAGCAAGCTTGCAAAGGAAATCTGCACTACAATGAAGTCTCACTTCCCCCCGGTCAAAAGGGCCATCTGAAAAAAGTGTAAAATCCAGAAAGGCAGGACAGGCCATGGAGAACTGGGAGCCTTGTTATGCTGATGGGCGGGATGTAAATTGCCAACAGACACTCGGGAGAAGTGTATGGTGTTTCCTGAAACATCTAAAAAACAAAGCAACAGAGCCTAGGACACTTCCACTTATGGTCCTATAGCTTAGGGAAATTAAAATCAAAAAGACACAGCCACCCCAAAGTTTGGGACGCCTCTGTTTACAAGAACCTCGTTTACAGTACAAGTTCAACATCACAGAAAGTGAAAAATGGATAAAGAAGTTGTGGTATTTACTTACAAAGCAATATCACTCAGCAATGAAATCTATGTCATCAGGCCCTTAGCAGCACAATGAGTGGATTCAGGTATGATGATTCTAACTGAAATAAGTCACACAGAAAAAGAAACATCATAAGATATCAGTAATACACGGAATGTAAACTTGGCTACACAGGAACTGAATTACAGAACAGAACAGGGTCTCAAATTTAGAAAACCAACTTATGCTTGCTTAAGGGGAAAGGTGAGTTGGGGTGCTGCATAAAACCAGAGATTGAAATGAGCACAGATAAAGTTCCTTAAGCCAAATATGGAATAGACAAGAGCTACTCCTTGCTCAACGAAATGGACTCAATACCGCATATTAAACGCCTAAGAATGTACCTGACTAGTAAGTATCTTAAAACCTATGGATTGCTATGTCTCCGAAAGAGAATCAAGCATGTGTACAGGGGCATAAACGCAGCAGTGATAGGATTGGAGAGGTTCGGTGAGCAAATGAAGACCCTCTGAAGTCATATTGCATGGTACCCATTCCACGGGTTTCAACTACCCAGGTTTAAGGTATTCTTCCTTCAGCTAAAACATGCATGTGGAACCTAGAGTCTGATCAACCATGTGATCGGGAGACGTGTTCAAATATGTCTCAGTTTTCGTACCCTGGTACTCGGGTGCAACATTCCAGAAGCTTTACTAACACCCTCCCGACTTGGAGAGTCAGTCCCTTTAACCTCCTGTTTGGCCCAGTTTGCAATTTCTGCGGAAGATGAACAGGAATAGCGAGAACCAATGAGAGACTAGCTGGAGGTGTCTGGACGGGCAAATTTAACTCTCATTTCCCACCAGGAAGAGGAATTAACCAAAGGCTCAGCGTGCCGTGCCGGAACCAGATTAGGGCCTGAAGCCATCCTGCGGTGTTGCGGCCAGCTCAAAAGAAAGCGAGTTGAAGAAAGGAGCTCAGGGGCACTGTAATTCACAAACCTGCAGAGTTATAAATGACAGCTATCGTCCAAAAATATACTGAAGTAAGGCTGCCAAGAGGACTTGAAAGCGGGGCAGAATTGCAGGAAACCGATTTCAGGAGGTAGACTGGAATTGCATTGAAAGCATAGGAAAAGAGGCAGAACGTCCACAATGATGCACTTGGCCAAAAAGGGCGTATGCGTTTTTTCCTGAATATATTCAGGAAAAAACGCATACGCCCTTTTTGGCCAACCAAGCAAGCTTGCAAAGGAAATCTGCACTACAATGAAGTCTCACTTCCCCCCGGTCAAAAGGGCCATCTGAAAAAAGTGTAAAATCCAGAAAGGCAGGACAGGCCATGGAGAACTGAGAGCCTTGTTATGCTGATGGGCGGGATGTAAATTGCCAACAGACACTCGGGAGAAGTGTATGGTGTTTCCTGAAACATCTAAAAAACAAAGCAACAGAGCCTAGGGCACTTCCACTTATGGTCCTATAGCTTAGGGAAATTAAAATCAAAAAGACACAGCCACCCCAAACATTGGAACGCCTCTGTTTACAAGAACCTCGTTTACAGTACAAGTTCAACATCGCAGAAAGTGAAAAATGGATAAAGAAGTTGTGGTATTTACTTACAAAGCAATATCACTCAGCAATGAAATCTATGTCATCAGGCCCTTAGCAGCACAATGAGTGGATTCAGGTATGATGATTCTAACTGAAATAAGTCACACAGAAAAAGAAACATCATAAGATATCAGTAATACACGGAATGTAAACTTGGCTACACAGGAACTGAATTACAGAACAGAACAGGGTCTCAAATTTAGAAAACCAACTTATGCTTGCTTAAGGGTAAAGGTGAGTTGGGGTGCTGCATAAAACCAGAGATTGAAATGAGCACAGATAAAGTTCCTTAAGCCAAATATGGAATAGACAAGAGCTACCTCTTGCTCAACGAAATGGACTCAACACCGCATATTAAATGCCTAAGAATGTACCTGACTAGTAAGTATCTTAAAACCTATGGATTGCTATGTCTCCGAAAGAGAATCAAGCATGTGTACAGGGGCATAAACGCAGCAGTGATAGGATTGGAGAGGTTCGGTGAGCAAATGAAGACCCTTTGAAGTCATATTGCATGGTACCCGTTCCACGGGTTTCAACTACCCAGGTTTAAGGTATTCTTCCTTCAGCTAAAACATGCATGTGCAACCTAGAGTATGATCAACCATGTGATCGGGAGACGTGTTCAAATATGTCTCAGTTTTCGTACCCTGGTACTCGGGTACAACATTCCAGACGCTTTACTAACACCCTCCCGATTTGGAGAGTCAGTCCCTTTAACCTCCTGTTTGGCCCAGTTTGCAATTTCTGCGGAAGATGAACAGGAATAGCGAGAACCAATGAGAGACTAGCTGGAGGTGTCTGAACGGGCAAATTTAACTCTCATTTCCCACCAGGAAGAGGAATTAACCAAAGGCTCAGCGTGCCGTGCCGGAACCAGATTAGGGCCTGAAGCCATCCTGCGGTGTTGCAGCCAGCTCAAAAGAAAGCGAGTTGAAGAAAGGAGCTCAGGGGCACTGTAATTCACAAACCTGCAGAGTTATAAATGACAGCTATCGTCCAAAAATATACTGAAGTAAGGCTGCCAAGAGGACTTGAAAGCGGGGCAGAATTGCAGGAAACCGATTTCAGGAGGCAGACTGAAATTGCATTGAAAGCATAGGAAAAGAGGCAGAACGTCCACAATGATGCACTTGGCCAAAAAGGGCGTATGCGTTTTTTCCTGAATATATTCAGGAAAAAACGCATACGCCCTTTTTGGCCAACCAAGCAAGCTTGCAAAGGAAATCTGCACTACAATGAAGTCTCACTTCCCCCCGGTCAAAAGGGCCATCTGAAAAAAGTGTAAAATCCAGAAAGGCAGGACAGGCCATGGAGAACTGGGAGCCTTGTTATGCTGATGGGCGGGATGTAAATTGCAAACAGACACTCGGGAGAAGTGTATGGTGTTTCCTGAAACATCTAAAAAACAAAGCAACAGAGCCTAGGGCACTTCCACTTATGGTCCTATAGCTTAGGGAAATTAAAATCAAAAAGACACAGCCACCCCAAAGTTTGGGACGCCTCTGTTTACAAGAACCTCGTTTACAGTACAAGTTCAACATCGCAGAAAGTGAAAAATGGATAAAGAAGTTGTGGTATTTACTTACAAAGCAATATCACTCAGCAATGAAATCTATGTCATCAGGCCCTTAGCAGCACAATGAGTGGATTCAGGTATGATGATTCTAACTGAAATAAGTCACACAGAAAAAGAAACATCATAAGATATCAGTAATACACGGAATGTAAACTTGGCTACACAGGAACTGAATTACAGAACAGAACAGGGTCTCAAATTTAGAAAACCAACTTATGCTTGCTTAAGGGGAAAGGTGAGTTGGGGTGCTGCATAAAACCAGAGATTGAAATGAGCACAGATAAAGTTCCTTAAGCCAAATATGGAATAGACAAGAGCTACTCCTTGCTCAACGAAATGGACTCAACACCGCATATTAAACGCCTAAGAATGTACCTGACTAGTCAGTATCTTAAAACCTATGGATTGCTATGTCTCCGAAAGAGAATCAAGCATGTGTACAGGGGCATAAACGCAGCAGTGATAGGATTGGAGAGGTTCGGTGAGCAAATGAAGACCCTTTGAAGTCATACTGCATGGTACCCATTCCACGGGTTTCAACTACCCAGGTTTAAGGTATTCTTCCTTCAGCTAAAACATGCATGTGGAACCTAGAGTCTGATCAACCATGTGATCGGGAGACGTGTTCAAATATGTCTCAGTTTTCGTACCCTGGTACTCGGGTGCAACATTCCAGACGCTTTACTAACACCCTCCCGACTTGGAGAGTCAGTCCCTTTAACCTCCTGTTTGGCCCAGTTTGCAATTTCTGCGGAAGATGAACAGGAATAGCGAGAACCAATGAGAGACTAGCTGGAGGTGTCTGGACGGGCAAATTTAACTCTCATTTCCCACCAGGAAGAGGAATTAACCAAAGGCTCAGCGTGCCGTGCCGGAACCAGATTAGGGCCTGAAGCCATCCTGCGGTGTTGCGGCCAGCTCAAAAGAAAGCGAGTTGAAGAAAGGAGCTCAGGGGCACTGTAATTCACAAACCTGCAGAGTTATAAATGACAGCTATCGTCCAAAAATATACTGAAGTAAGGCTGCCAAGAGGACTTGAAAGCGGGGCAGAATTGCAGGAAACCGATTTCAGGAGGTAGACTGGAATTGCATTGAAAGCATAGGAAAAGAGGCAGAACGTCCACAATGATGCACTTGGCCAAAAAGGGCGTATGCGTTTTTTCCTGAATATATTCAGGAAAAAACGCATACGCCCTTTTTGGCCAACCAAGCAAGCTTGCAAAGGAAATCTGCACTACAATGAAGTCTCACTTCCCCCCGGTCAAAAGGGCCATCTGAAAAAAGTGTAAAATCCAGAAAGGCAGGACAGGCCATGGAGAACTGAGAGCCTTGTTATGCTGATGGGCGGGATGTAAATTGCCAACAGACACTCGGGAGAAGTGTATGGTGTTTCCTGAAACATCTAAAAAACAAAGCAACAGAGCCTAGGGCACTTCCACTTATGGTCCTATAGCTTAGGGAAATTAAAATCAAAAAGACACAGCCACCCCAAACATTGGAACGCCTCTGTTTACAAGAACCTCGTTTACAGTACAAGTTCAACATCGCAGAAAGTGAAAAATGGATAAAGAAGTTGTGGTATTTACTTACAAAGCAATATCACTCAGCAATGAAATCTATGTCATCAGGCCCTTAGCAGCACAATGAGTGGATTCAGGTATGATGATTCTAACTGAAATAAGTCACACAGAAAAAGAAACATCATAAGATATCAGTAATACACGGAATGTAAACTTGGCTACACAGGAACTGAATTACAGAACAGAACAGGGTCTCAAATTTAGAAAACCAACTTATGCTTGCTTAAGGGTAAAGGTGAGTTGGGGTGCTGCATAAAACCAGAGATTGAAATGAGCACAGATAAAGTTCCTTAAGCCAAATATGGAATAGACAAGAGCTACCTCTTGCTCAACGAAATGGACTCAACACCGCATATTAAATGCCTAAGAATGTACCTGACTAGTAAGTATCTTAAAACCTATGGATTGCTATGTCTCCGAAAGAGAATCAAGCATGTGTACAGGGGCATAAACGCAGCAGTGATAGGATTGGAGAGGTTCGGTGAGCAAATGAAGACCCTTTGAAGTCATATTGCATGGTACCCGTTCCACGGGTTTCAACTACCCAGGTTTAAGGTATTCTTCCTTCAGCTAAAACATGCATGTGCAACCTAGAGTATGATCAACCATGTGATCGGGAGACGTGTTCAAATATGTCTCAGTTTTCGTACCCTGGTACTCGGGTACAACATTCCAGACGCTTTACTAACACCCTCCCGATTTGGAGAGTCAGTCCCTTTAACCTCCTGTTTGGCCCAGTTTGCAATTTCTGCGGAAGATGAACAGGAATAGCGAGAACCAATGAGAGACTAGCTGGAGGTGTCTGAACGGGCAAATTTAACTCTCATTTCCCACCAGGAAGAGGAATTAACCAAAGGCTCAGCGTGCCGTGCCGGAACCAGATTAGGGCCTGAAGCCATCCTGCGGTGTTGCAGCCAGCTCAAAAGAAAGCGAGTTGAAGAAAGGAGCTCAGGGGCACTGTAATTCACAAACCTGCAGAGTTATAAATGACAGCTATCGTCCAAAAATATACTGAAGTAAGGCTGCCAAGAGGACTTGAAAGCGGGGCAGAATTGCAGGAAACCGATTTCAGGAGGCAGACTGAAATTGCATTGAAAGCATAGGAAAAGAGGCAGAACGTCCACAATGATGCACTTGGCCAAAAAGGGCGTATGCGTTTTTTCCTGAATATATTCAGGAAAAAACGCATACGCCCTTTTTGGCCAACCAAGCAAGCTTGCAAAGGAAATCTGCACTACAATGAAGTCTCACTTCCCCCCGGTCAAAAGGGCCATCTGAAAAAAGTGTAAAATCCAGAAAGGCAGGACAGGCCATGGAGAACTGGGAGCCTTGTTATGCTGATGGGCGGGATGTAAATTGCCAACAGACACTCGGGAGAAGTGTATGGTGTTTCCTGAAACATCTAAAAAACAAAGCAACAGAGCCTAGGGCACTTCCACTTATGGTCCTATAGCTTAGGGAAATTAAAATCAAAAAGACACAGCCACCCCAAAGTTTGGGACGCCTCTGTTTACAAGAACCTCGTTTACAGTACAAGTTCAACATCGCAGAAAGTGAAAAATGGATAAAGAAGTTGTGGTATTTACTTACAAAGCAATATCACTCAGCAATGAAATCTATGTCATCAGGCCCTTAGCAGCACAATGAGTGGATTCAGGTATGATGATTCTAACTGAAATAAGTCACACAGAAAAAGAAACATCATAAGATATCAGTAATACACGGAATGTAAACTTGGCTACACAGGAACTGAATTACAGAACAGAACAGGGTCTCAAATTTAGAAAACCAACTTATGCTTGCTTAAGGGGAAAGGTGAGTTGGGGTGCTGCATAAAACCAGAGATTGAAATGAGCACAGATAAAGTTCCTTAAGCCAAATATGGAATAGACAAGAGCTACTCCTTGCTCAACGAAATGGACTCAACACCGCATATTAAACGCCTAAGAATGTACCTGACTAGTCAGTATCTTAAAACCTATGGATTGCTATGTCTCCGAAAGAGAATCAAGCATGTGTACAGGGGCATAAACGCAGCAGTGATAGGATTGGAGAGGTTCGGTGAGCAAATGAAGACCCTTTGAAGTCATACTGCATGGTACCCATTCCACGGGTTTCAACTACCCAGTTTTAAGGTATTCTTCCTTCAGGTAAAACATGCATGGGGAACCTAGAGTATGATCAACCATGTGATCGGGAGACGTGTTCAAATATGTCTCAGTTTTCGTACCCTGGTACTCGGGTGCAACATTCCAGACGCTTTATTAACACCCTCCCGACTTGGAGAGTCAGTCCCTTCAACCTCCTGTTTGGCCCAGTTTGCAATTTCTGCGGAAGATGAACAGGAATAGTGAGAACCAATGAGAGACTAGCTGGAGGTGTCTGGACGGGCAAATTTAACTCTCATTTCCCACCAGGAAGAGGAATTAACCAAAGGCTCAGCGTGCCGTGCCGGAACCAGATTAGGGCCTGAAGCCATCCTGCGGTGTTGCGGCCAGCTCAAAAGAAAGCGAGTTGAAGAAAGGAGCTCAGGGCCACTGTAATTCACAAACCTGCAGAGTTATAAATGACAGCTATCGTCCAAAAATATACTGAAGTAAGGCTGCCAAGAGGACTTGAAAGCAGGGCAGAATTGCAGGAAACCGATTTCAGGAGGTAGACTGGAATTGCATTGAAAGCATAGGAAAAGAGGCAGAACGTCCACAATGATGCACTTGGCCAAAAAGGGCGTATGCGTTTTTTCCTGAATATATTCAGGAAAAAACGCATACGCCCTTTTTGGCCAACCAAGCAAACTTGCAAAGGAAATCTGCACTACAATGAAGTCTCACTTCCCCCCGGTCAAAAGGGCCATCTGAAAAAAGTGTAAAATCCAGAAAGGCAGGACAGGCCATGGAGAACTGGGAGCCTTGTTATGCTGATGGGCGGGATGTAAATTGCCAACAGACACTCGGGAGAAGTGTATGGTGTTTCCTGAAACATCTAAAAAACAAAGCAACAGAGCCTAGGGCACTTCCACTTATGGTCCTATAGCTTAGGGAAATTAAAATCAAAAAGACACAGCCACCCCAAAGTTTGGGACGCCTCTGTTTACAAGAACCTCGTTTACCGTACAATTTCAATATCACAGAAAGTGAAAAATGGATAAAGTACTTGTGGTACTTACGTACAATGCAGTATCACTCAACAATGAAATCTATGTCATCAGGCCCGTAGCAGCATAATGAGTGGATTCAGGTACGATGATTCTAACTGAAATAAGTCACACAGAAAAAGAAACATCATAAGATATCACTAATACACGGAATGTAAACTTGGCTACACAGGAACTGAATTCCAAAACAGAACAGGGTCTCAAAATTAGAAAACCAACTTATGCTTGCTTAAGGGGAAAGGTGAGTTGGGGTGCTGCATAAAACCAGAGATTGAAATGAGCACAGATAAAGTTCCTTAAGCCAAATATGGAATAGCAAGAGCTACTCCTTGCTCAATGAAATGGACTCAACACCCCATATTAAACGTCTAAGAATGTACCTGACTAGTAAGTATCTTAAAACCTATGGATTGCTATGTCTCCAAAAGAGAATCAAGCATGTGTACAGGGGTATAAACGCAGCAGTGATAGGATTGGAGAGGTTCAGTGAGCAAATGAAGACCCTTTGAAGTCATATTGCATGGTACCCATTCCACGGGTCTCAACTCTCCAGGTTTAAGGTATTCTTCCTTCAGCTAAAACATGCATGTGGAACCCAGAGTATGATCAACCGTGTGAACGGGAGACATGTTCAAATATGTCTCAGTTGTCCTCCCCTGGTTCTCGGGTGCAACATTCCAGACGCTTTACTAACACTCTCCGCACTTGGAGAGTCAGCACCTTTAAGCTCCTGTTTGGCCCAGTTTGCAATTTCTGCGGAAGATGAACAGAAATAGGGAGAACCAATGAGAGACTAGCTGGAGGTGTCTGGACGGGCAAATTTAACTCTCATTTCCCACCAGGAAAAGGAAATAACCAAAGGCTCAGCATGCCATGCCGGAACCAGATTAGGGCCTGAAGCCATCCTGCGGTGTTGCGGCCAGCTCAAAAGAAAGCGAGTTGAAGAAAGGAGCTCAGGGGCACTGTAATTCACAAACCTGCAGAGTTATAAATGACAGCTATCGTCCAAAAATATACTGAAGTAAGGCTGCCAAGAGGACTTGAAAGCGGGGCAGAATTGCAGGAAACCGATTTCAGGAGGTAGACTGGAATTGCATTGAAAGCATAGGAAAAGAGGCAGAACGTCCACAATGATGCACTTGGCCAAAAAGGGCGTATGCGTTTTTTCCTGAATATATTCAGGAAAAAACGCATACGCCCTTTTTGGCCAACCAAGCAAGCTTGCAAAGGAAATCTGCACTACAATGAAGTCTCACTTCCCCCCGGTCAAAAGGGCCATCTGAAAAAAGTGTAAAATCCAGAAAGGCAGGACAGGCCATGGAGAACTGAGAGCCTTGTTATGCTGATGGGCGGGATGTAAATTGCCAACAGACACTCGGGAGAAGTGTATGGTGTTTCCTGAAACATCTAAAAAACAAAGCAACAGAGCCTAGGGCACTTCCACTTATGGTCCTATAGCTTAGGGAAATTAAAATCAAAAAGACACAGCCACCCCAAAGTTTGGGACACCTCTGTTTACAAGAACCTCGTTTACAGTACAAGTTCAACATCGCAGAAAGTGAAAAATGGATAAAGAAGTTGTGGTATTTACTTACAAAGCAATATCACTCAGCAATGAAATCTATGTCATCAGGCCCTTAGCAGCACAATGAGTGGATTCAGGTATGATGATTCTAACTGAAATAAGTCACACAGAAAAAGAAACATCATAAGATATCAGTAATACACAGAATGTAAACTTGGCTACACAGGAACTGAATTACAGAACAGAACAGGGTCTCAAATTTAGAAAACCAACTTATGCTTGCTTAAGGGTAAAGGTGAGTTGGGGTGCTGCATAAAACCAGAGATTGAAATGAGCACAGATAAAGTTCCTTAAGCCAAATATGGAATAGACAAGAGCTACTCCTTGCTCAACGAAATGGACTCAACACCGCATATTAAATGCCTAAGAATGTACCTGACTAGTAAGTATCTTAAAACCTATGGATTGCTATGTCTCCGAAAGAGAATCAAGCATGTGTACAGGGGCATAAACGCAGCAGTGATAGGATTGGAGAGGTTCGGTGAGCAAATGAAGACCCTTTGAAGTCATATTGCATGGTACCCATTCCACGGGTCTCAACTACCCAGGTTTAAGGTATTCTTCCTTCAGCTAAAACATGCATGTGGAACCTAGAGTCTGATCAACCATGTGATCGGGAGACGTGTTCAAATATGTCTCAGTTTTCGTACCCTGGTACTCGGGTGCAACATTCCAGACGCTTTACTAACACCCTCCCGACTTGGAGAGTCAGTCCCTTTAACCTCCTGTTTGGCCCAGTTTGCAATTTCTGCAGAAGATGAACAGGAATAGCGAGAACCAATGAGAGACTAGCTGGAGGTGTCTGGACGGGCAAATTTAACTCTCATTTCCCACCAGGAAGAGGAATTAACCAAAGGCTCAGCGTGCCGTGCCGGAACCAGATTAGGGCCTGAAGCCATCCTGCGGTGTTGCGGCCAGCTCAAAAGAAAGCGAGTTGAAGAAAGGAGCTCAGGGGCACTGTAATTCACAAACCTGCAGAGTTATAAATGACAGCTATCGTCCAAAAATATACTGAAGTAAGGCTGCCAAGAGGACTTGAAAGCGGGGCAGAATTGCAGGAAACCGATTTCAGGAGGTAGACTGGAATTGCATTGAAAGCATAGGAAAAGAGGCAGAACGTCCACAATGATGCACTTGGCCAAAAAGGGCGTATGCGTTTTTTCCTGAATATATTCAGGAAAAAACGCATACGCCCTTTTTGGCCAACCAAGCAAGCTTGCAAAGGAAATCTGAACTACAATGAAGTCTCACTTCCCCCCGGTCAAAAGGGCCATCTGAAAAAAGTGTAAAATCCAGAAAGGCAGGACAGGCCATGGAGAACTGGGAGCCTTGTTATGCTGATGGGCGGGATGTAAATTGCCAACAGACACTCGGGAGAAGTGTATGGTGTTTCCTGAAACATCTAAAAAACAAAGCAACAGAGCCTAGGGCACTTCCACTTATGGTCCTATAGCTTAGGGAAATTAAAATCAAAAAGACACAGCCACCCCAAAGTTTGGGACGCCTCTGTTTACAAGAACCTCGTTTACAGTACAAGTTCAACATCACAGAAAGTGAAAAATGGATAAAGAAGTTGTGGTATTTACTTACAAAGCAATATCACTCAGCAATGAAATCTATGTTATCAGGACCTTAGCAGCACAATGAGTGGATTCAGGTATGATGATTCTAACTGAAATAAGTCACACCGAAAAAGAAACATCATAAGATATCAGTAATACACGGAATGTAAACTTGGCTACACAGGAACTGAATTACAGAACAGAACAGGGTCTCAAATTTAGAAAACCAACTTATGCTTGCTTAAGGGTAAAGGTGAGTTGGGGTGCTGCATAAAACCAGAGATTGAAATGAGCACAGATAAAGTTCCTTAAGCCAAATATGGAATAGACAAGAGCTACTCCTTGCTCAATGAAATGGACTCAACACCACATATTAAACGCCTAAGAATGTACCTGACTAGTCAGTATCTTAAAACCTATGGATTGCTATGTCTCCGAAAGAGAATCAAGCATGTGTACAGGGGCATAAACGCAGCAGTGATAGGATTGGAGAGGTTCGGTGAGCAAATGAAGACCCTTTGAAGTCATACTGCATGGTACCCATTCCACGGGTTTCAACTACCCAGTTTTAAGGTATTCTTCCTTCAGGTAAAACATGCATGGGGAACCTAGAGTATGATCAACCATGTGATCGGGAGACGTGTTCAAATATGTCTCAGTTTTCGTACCCTGGTACTCGGGTGCAACATTCCAGACGCTTTATTAACACCCTCCCGACTTGGAGAGTCAGTCCCTTCAACCTCCTGTTTGGCCCAGTTTGCAATTTCTGCGGAAGATGAACAGGAATAGTGAGAACCAATGAGAGACTAGCTGGAGGTGTCTGGACGGGCAAATTTAACTCTCATTTCCCACCAGGAAGAGGAATTAACCAAAGGCTCAGCGTGCCGTGCCGGAACCAGATTAGGGCCTGAAGCCATCCTGCGGTGTTGCGGCCAGCTCAAAAGAAAGCGAGTTGAAGAAAGGAGCTCAGGGCCACTGTAATTCACAAACCTGCAGAGTTATAAATGACAGCTATCGTCCAAAAATATACTGAAGTAAGGCTGCCAAGAGGACTTGAAAGCGGGGCAGAATTACAGGAAACCGATTTCAGGAGGTAGACTGGAATTGCATTGAAAGCATAGGAAAAGAGGCAGAACGTCCACAATGATGCACTTGGCCAAAAAGGGCGTATGCGTTTTTTCCTGAATATATTCAGGAAAAAACGCATACGCCCTTTTTGGCCAACCAAGCAAGCTTGCAAAGGAAATCTGAACTACAATGAAGTCTCACTTCCCCCCGGTCAAAAGGGCCATCTGAAAAAAGTGTAAAATCCAGAAAGGCAGGACAGGCCATGGAGAACTGGGAGCCTTGTTATGCTGATGGGCGGGATGTAAATTGCCAACAGACACTCGGGAGAAGTGTATGGTGTTTCCTGAAACATCTAAAAAACAAAGCAACAGAGCCTAGGGCACTTCCACTTATGGTCCTATAGCTTAGGGAAATTAAAATCAAAAAGACACAGCCACCCCAAAGTTTGGGACGCCTCTGTTTACAAGAACCTCGTTTACAGTACAAGTTCAACATCGCAGAAAGTGAAAAATGGATAAAGAAGTTGTGGTATTTACTTACAAAGCAATATCACTCAGCAATGAAATCTATGTCATCAGGACCTTAGCAGCACAATGAGTGGATTCAGGTATGATGATTCTAACTGAAATAAGTCACACAGAAAAAGAAACATCATAAGATATCAGTAATACACGGAATGTAAACTTGGCTACACAGGAACTGAATTACAGAACAGAACAGGGTCTCAAATTTAGAAAACCAACTTATGCTTGCTTAAGGGTAAAGGTGAGTTGGGGTGCTGCATAAAACCAGAGATTGAAATGAGCACAGATAAAGTTCCTTAAGCCAAATATGGAATAGACAAGAGCTACTCCTTGCTCAACGAAATGGACTCAACACCGCATATTAAACGCCTAAGAATGTACCTGACTAGTCAGTATCTTAAAACCTATGGATTGCTATGTCTCCGAAAGAGAATCAAGCATGTGTACAGGGGCATAAACGCAGCAGTGATAGGATTGGAGAGGTTCGGTGAGCAAATGAAGACCCTTTGAAGTCATACTGCATGGTACCCATTCCACGGGTTTCAACTACCCAGTTTTAAGGTATTCTTCCTTCAGGTAAAACATGCATGGGGAACCTAGAGTATGATCAACCATGTGATCGGGAGACGTGTTCAAATATGTCTCAGTTTTCGTACCCTGGTACTCGGGTGCAACATTCCAGACGCTTTATTAACACCCTCCCGACTTGGAGAGTCAGTCCCTTCAACCTCCTGTTTGGCCCAGTTTGCAATTTCTGCGGAAGATGAACAGGAATAGTGAGAACCAATGAGAGACTAGCTGGAGGTGTCTGGACGGGCAAATTTAACTCTCATTTCCCACCAGGAAGAGGAATTAACCAAAGGCTCAGCGTGCCGTGCCGGAACCAGATTAGGGCCTGAAGCCATCCTGCGGTGTTGCGGCCAGCTCAAAAGAAAGCGAGTTGAAGAAAGGAGCTCAGGGCCACTGTAATTCACAAACCTGCAGAGTTATAAATGACAGCTATCGTCCAAAAATATACTGAAGTAAGGCTGCCAAGAGGACTTGAAAGCGGGGCAGAATTGCAGGAAACCGATTTCAGGAGGTAGACTGGAATTGTATTGAAAGCATAGGAAAAGAGGCAGAACGTCCACAATGATGCACTTGGCCAAAAAGGGCGTATGTGTTTTTTCCTGAATATATTCAGGAAAAAACGCATACGCCCTTTTTGGCCAACCAAGCAAGCTTGCAAAGGAAATCTGCACTACAATGAAGTCTCACTTCCCCCCGGTCAAAAGGGCCATCTGAAAAAAGTGTAAAATCCAGAAAGGCAGGACAGGCCATGGAGAACTGGGAGCCTTGTTATGCTGATGGGCGGGATGTAAATTGCCAACAGCCACTCGGGAGAAGTGTATGGTGTTTCCTGAAACATCTAAAAAACAAAGCAACAGAGCCTAGGGCACTTCCACTTATGGTCCTATAGCTTAGGGAAATTAAAATCAAAAAGACACAGCCACCCCAAAGTTTGGGACGCCTCTGTTTACAAGAACCTCGTTTACAGTACAAGTTCAACATCGCAGAAAGTGAAAAATGGATAAAGAAGTTGTGGTATTTACTTACAAAGCAATATCACTCAGCAATGAAATCTATGTCATCAGGCCCTTAGCAGCACAATGAGTGGATTCAGGTATGATGATTCTAACTGAAATAAGTCACACAGAAAAAGAAACATCATAAGATATCAGTAATACACGGAATGTAAACTTGGCTACACAGGAACTGAATTACAGAACAGAACAGGGTCTCAAATTTAGAAAACCAACTTATGCTTGCTTAAGGGGAAAGGTGAGTTGGGGTGCTGCATAAAACCAGAGATTGAAATCAGCACAGATAAAGTTCCTTAAGCCAAATATGGAATAGACAAGAGCTACTCCTTGCTCAACGAAATGGACACAACACCGCATATTAAATGCCTAAGAATGTACCTGACTAGTAAGTATCTTAAAACCTATGGATTGCTATGTCTCCGAAAGGGAATCAAGCATGTGTACAGGGGCATAAACGCAGCAGTGATAGGATTGGAGAGGTTTGGTGAGCAAATGAAGACCCTCTGAAGTCATATTGCATGGTACCCATTCCACGGGTTTCAACTACCCAGGTTTAAGGTATTCTTCCTTCAGCTAAAACATGCATGTGGAACCTAGAGTATGATCAACCATGTGATCGGGAGACGTGTTCAAATATGTCTCAGTTTTCGTACCCTGGTACTCGGGTGCAACATTCCAGACGCTTTACTAACACCCTCCCGACTTGGAGAGTCAGTCCCTTTAACCTCCTGTTTGGCCCAGTTTGCAATTTCTGCGGAAGATGAACAGGAATAGCGAGAACCAATGAGAGACTAGCTGGAGGTGTCTGGACGGGCAAATTTAACTCTCATTTCCCACCAGGAAGAGGAATTAACCAAAGGCTCAGCGTGCCGTGCCGGAACCAGATTAGGGCCTGAAGCCATCCTGCGGTGTTGCGGCCAGCTCAAAAGAAAGCGAGTTGAAGAAAGGAGCTCAGGGGCACTGTAATTCACAAACCTGCAGAGTTATAAATGACAGTTATCGTCCAAAAATATACTGAAGTAAGGCTGCCAAGAGGACTTGAAAGCGGGGCAGAATTGCAGGAAACCGATTTCAGGAGGTAGACTGGAATTGCATTGAAAGCATAGGAAAAGAGGCAGAACGTCCACAATGATGCACTTGGCCAAAAAGGGCGTATGCGTTTTTTCCTGAATATATTCAGGAAAAAACGCATACGCCCTTTTTGGCCAACCAAGCAAGCTTGCAAAGGAAATCTGAACTACAATGAAGTCTCACTTCCCCCCGGTCAAAAGGGCCATCTGAAAAAAGTGTAAAATCCAGAAAGGCAGGACAGGCCATGGAGAACTGGGAGCCTTGTTATGCTGATGGGCGGGATGTAAATTGCCAACAGACACTCGGGAGAAGTGTATGGTGTTTCCTGAAACATCTAAAAAACAAAGCAACAGAGCCTAGGGCACTTCCACTTATGGTCCTATAGCTTAGGGAAATTAAAATCAAAAAGACACAGCCACCCCAAAGTTTGGGACGCCTCTGTTTACAAGAACCTCGTTTACAGTACAAGTTCAACATCACAGAAAGTGAAAAATGGATAAAGAAGTTGTGGTATTTACTTACAAAGCAATATCACTCAGCAATGAAATCTATGTCATCAGGACCTTAGCAGCACAATGAGTGGATTCAGGTATGATGATTCTAACTGAAATAAGTCACACAGAAAAAGAAACATCATAAGATATCAGTAATACACGGAATGTAAACTTGGCTACACAGGAACTGAATTACAGAACAGAACAGGGTCTCAAATTTAGAAAACCAACTTATGCTTGCTTAAGGGTAAAGGTGAGTTGGGGTGCTGCATAAAACCAGAGATTGAAATGAGCACAGATAAAGTTCCTTAAGCCAAATATGGAATAGACAAGAGCTACTCCTTGCTCAACGAAATGGACTCAACACCGCATATTAAACGCCTAAGAATGTACCTGACTAGTCAGTATCTTAAAACCTATGGATTGCTATGTCTCCGAAAGAGAATCAAGCATGTGTACAGGGGCATAAACGCAGCAGTGATAGGATTGGAGAGGTTCGGTGAGCAAATGAAGACCCTTTGAAGTCATACTGCATGGTACCCATTCCACGGGTTTCAACTACCCAGTTTTAAGGTATTCTTCCTTCAGGTAAAACATGCATGGGGAACCTAGAGTATGATCAACCATGTGATCGGGAGACGTGTTCAAATATGTCTCAGTTTTCGTACCCTGGTACTCGGGTGCAACATTCCAGACGCTTTATTAACACCCTCCCGACTTGGAGAGTCAGTCCCTTCAACCTCCTGTTTGGCCCAGTTTGCAATTTCTGCGGAAGATGAACAGGAATAGTGAGAACCAATGAGACACTAGCTGGAGGTGTCTGGACGGGCAAATTTAACTCTCATTTCCCACCAGGAAGAGGAATTAACCAAAGGCTCAGCGTGCCGTGCCGGAACCAGATTAGGGCCTGAAGCCATCCTGCGGTGTTGCGGCCAGCTCAAAAGAAAGCGAGTTGAAGAAAGGAGCTCAGGGCCACTGTAATTCACAAACCTGCAGAGTTATAAATGACAGCTATCGTCCAAAAATATACTGAAGTAAGGCTGCCAAGAGGACTTGAAAGCGGGGCAGAATTGCAGGAAACCGATTTCAGGAGGTAGACTGGAATTGTATTGAAAGCATAGGAAAAGAGGCAGAACGTCCACAATGATGCACTTGGCCAAAAAGGGCGTATGTGTTTTTTCCTGAATATATTCAGGAAAAAACGCATACGCCCTTTTTGGCCAACCAAGCAAGCTTGCAAAGGAAATCTGCACTACAATGAAGTCTCACTTCCCCCCGGTCAAAAGGGCCATCTGAAAAAAGTGTAAAATCCAGAAAGGCAGGACAGGCCATGGAGAACTGGGAGCCTTGTTATGCTGATGGGCGGGATGTAAATTGCCAACAGCCACTCGGGAGAAGTGTATGGTGTTTCCTGAAACATCTAAAAAACAAAGCAACAGAGCCTAGGGCACTTCCACTTATGGTCCTATAGCTTAGGGAAATTAAAATCAAAAAGACACAGCCACCCCAAAGTTTGGGACGCCTCTGTTTACAAGAACCTCGTTTACAGTACAAGTTCAACATCGCAGAAAGTGAAAAATGGATAAAGAAGTTGTGGTATTTACTTACAAAGCAATATCACTCAGCAATGAAATCTATGTCATCAGGCCCTTAGCAGCACAATGAGTGGATTCAGGTATGATGATTCTAACTGAAATAAGTCACACAGAAAAAGAAACATCATAAGATATCAGTAATACACGGAATGTAAACTTGGCTACACAGGAACTGAATTACAGAACAGAACAGGGTCTCAAATTTAGAAAACCAACTTATGCTTGCTTAAGGGGAAAGGTGAGTTGGGGTGCTGCATAAAACCAGAGATTGAAATCAGCACAGATAAAGTTCCTTAAGCCAAATATGGAATAGACAAGAGCTACTCCTTGCTCAACGAAATGGACACAACACCGCATATTAAATGCCTAAGAATGTACCTGACTAGTAAGTATCTTAAAACCTATGGATTGCTATGTCTCCGAAAGGGAATCAAGCATGTGTACAGGGGCATAAACGCAGCAGTGATAGGATTGGAGAGGTTTGGTGAGCAAATGAAGACCCTCTGAAGTCATATTGCATGGTACCCATTCCACGGGTTTCAACTACCCAGGTTTAAGGTATTCTTCCTTCAGCTAAAACATGCATGTGGAACCTAGAGTATGATCAACCATGTGATCGGGAGACGTGTTCAAATATGTCTCAGTTTTCGTACCCTGGTACTCGGGTGCAACATTCCAGACGCTTTACTAACACCCTCCCGACTTGGAGAGTCAGTCCCTTTAACCTCCTGTTTGGCCCAGTTTGCAATTTCTGCGGAAGATGAACAGGAATAGCGAGAACCAATGAGAGACTAGCTGGAGGTGTCTGGACGGGCAAATTTAACTCTCATTTCCCACCAGGAAGAGGAATTAACCAAAGGCTCAGCGTGCCGTGCCGGAACCAGATTAGGGCCTGAAGCCATCCTGCGGTGTTGCGGCCAGCTCAAAAGAAAGCGAGTTGAAGAAAGGAGCTCAGGGGCACTGTAATTCACAAACCTGCAGAGTTATAAATGACAGCTATCGTCCAAAAATATACTGAAGTAAGGCTGCCAAGAGGACTTGAAAGCGGGGCAGAATTGCAGGAAACCGATTTCAGGAGGTAGACTGGAATTGCATTGAAAGGATAGGAAAAGAGGCAGAACGTCCACAATGATGCACTTGGCCAAAAAGGGCGTATGCGTTTTTTCCTGAATATATTCAGGAAAAAACGCATACGCCCTTTTTGGCCAACCAAGCAAGCTTGCAAAGGAAATCTGCACTACAATGAAGTCTCACTTCCCCCCGGTCAAAAGGGCCATCTGAAAAAAGTGTAAAATCCAGAAAGGCAGGACAGGCCATGGAGAACTGGGAGCCTTGTTATGCTGATGGGCGGGATGTAAATTGCCAACAGACACTCGGGAGAAGTGTATGGTGTTTCCTGAAACATCTAAAAAACAAAGCAACAGAGCCTAGGGCACTTCCACTTATGGTCCTATAGCTTAGGGAAATTAAAATCAAAAAGACACAGCCACCCCAAAGTTTGGGACGCCTCTGTTTACAAGAACCTCGTTTACAGTACAAGTTCAACATCGCAGAAAGTGAAAAATGGATAAAGAAGTTGTGGTATTTACTTACAAAGCAATATCACTCAGCAATGAAATCTATGTCATCAGGCCCTTAGCAGCACAATGAGTGGATTCAGGTATGATGATTCTAACTGAAATAAGTCACACAGAAAAAGAAACATCATAAGATATCAGTAATACACGGAATGTAAACTTGGCTACACAGGAACTGAATTACAGAACAGAACAGGGTCTCAAATTTAGAAAACCAACTTATGCTTGCTTAAGGGTAAAGGTGAGTTGGGGTGCTGCATAAAACCAGAGATTGAAATGAACACAGATAAAGTTCCTTAAGCCAAATATGGAATAGACAAGAGCTACTCCTTGCTCAACGAAATGGACTCAACACCGCATATTAAACGCCTAAGAATGTACCTGACTAGTCAGTATCTTAAAACCTATGGATTGCTATGTCTCCGAAAGAGAATCAAGCATGTGTACAGGGGCATAAACGCAGCAGTGATAGGATTGGAGAGGTTCGGTGAGCAAATGAAGACCCTTTGAAGTCATACTGCATGGTACCCATTCCACGGGTTTCAACTACCCAGTTTTAAGGTATTCTTCCTTCAGGTAAAACATGCATGGGGAACCTAGAGTATGATCAACCATGTGATCGGGAGACGTGTTCAAATATGTCTCAGTTTTCGTACCCTGGTACTCGGGTGCAACATTCCAGACGCTTTATTAACACCCTCCCGACTTGGAGAGTCAGTCCCTTCAACCTCCTGTTTGGCCCAGTTTGCAATTTCTGCGGAAGATGAACAGGAATAGTGAGAACCAATGAGACACTAGCTGGAGGTGTCTGGACGGGCAAATTTAACTCTCATTTCCCACCAGGAAGAGGAATTAACCAAAGGCTCAGCGTGCCGTGCCGGAACCAGATTAGGGCCTGAAGCCATCCTGCGGTGTTGCGGCCAGCTCAAAAGAAAGCGAGTTGAAGAAAGGAGCTCAGGGCCACTGTAATTCACAAACCTGCAGAGTTATAAATGACAGCTATCGTCCAAAAATATACTGAAGTAAGGCTGCCAAGAGGACTTGAAAGCGGGGCAGAATTGCAGGAAACCGATTTCAGGAGGTAGACTGGAATTGTATTGAAAGCATAGGAAAAGAGGCAGAACGTCCACAATGATGCACTTGGCCAAAAAGGGCGTATGTGTTTTTTCCTGAATATATTCAGGAAAAAACGCATACGCCCTTTTTGGCCAACCAAGCAAGCTTGCAAAGGAAATCTGCACTACAATGAAGTCTCACTTCCCCCCGGTCAAAAGGGCCATCTGAAAAAAGTGTAAAATCCAGAAAGGCAGGACAGGCCATGGAGAACTGGGAGCCTTGTTATGCTGATGGGCGGGATGTAAATTGCCAACAGCCACTCGGGAGAAGTGTATGGTGTTTCCTGAAACATCTAAAAAACAAAGCAACAGAGCCTAGGGCACTTCCACTTATGGTCCTATAGCTTAGGGAAATTAAAATCAAAAAGACACAGCCACCCCAAAGTTTGGGACGCCTCTGTTTACAAGAACCTCGTTTACAGTACAAGTTCAACATCGCAGAAAGTGAAAAATGGATAAAGAAGTTGTGGTATTTACTTACAAAGCAATATCACTCAGCAATGAAATCTATGTCATCAGGCCCTTAGCAGCACAATGAGTGGATTCAGGTATGATGATTCTAACTGAAATAAGTCACACAGAAAAAGAAACATCATAAGATATCAGTAATACACGGAATGTAAACTTGGCTACACAGGAACTGAATTACAGAACAGAACAGGGTCTCAAATTTAGAAAACCAACTTATGCTTGCTTAAGGGGAAAGGTGAGTTGGGGTGCTGCATAAAACCAGAGATTGAAATCAGCACAGATAAAGTTCCTTAAGCCAAATATGGAATAGACAAGAGCTACTCCTTGCTCAACGAAATGGACACAACACCGCATATTAAATGCCTAAGAATGTACCTGACTAGTAAGTATCTTAAAACCTATGGATTGCTATGTCTCCGAAAGGGAATCAAGCATGTGTACAGGGGCATAAACGCAGCAGTGATAGGATTGGAGAGGTTTGGTGAGCAAATGAAGACCCTCTGAAGTCATATTGCATGGTACCCATTCCACGGGTTTCAACTACCCAGGTTTAAGGTATTCTTCCTTCAGCTAAAACATGCATGTGGAACCTAGAGTATGATCAACCATGTGATCGGGAGACGTGTTCAAATATGTCTCAGTTTTCGTACCCTGGTACTCGGGTGCAACATTCCAGACGCTTTACTAACACCCTCCCGACTTGGAGAGTCAGTCCCTTTAACCTCCTGTTTGGCCCAGTTTGCAATTTCTGCGGAAGATGAACAGGAATAGCGAGAACCAATGAGAGACTAGCTGGAGGTGTCTGGACGGGCAAATTTAACTCTCATTTCCCACCAGGAAGAGGAATTAACCAAAGGCTCAGCGTGCCGTGCCGGAACCAGATTAGGGCCTGAAGCCATCCTGCGGTGTTGCGGCCAGCTCAAAAGAAAGCGAGTTGAAGAAAGGAGCTCAGGGGCACTGTAATTCACAAACCTGCAGAGTTATAAATGACAGCTATCGTCCAAAAATATACTGAAGTAAGGCTGCCAAGAGGACTTGAAAGCGGGGCAGAATTGCAGGAAACCGATTTCAGGAGGTAGACTGGAATTGCATTGAAAGGATAGGAAAAGAGGCAGAACGTCCACAATGATGCACTTGGCCAAAAAGGGCGTATGCGTTTTTTCCTGAATATATTCAGGAAAAAACGCATACGCCCTTTTTGGCCAACCAAGCAAGCTTGCAAAGGAAATCTGCACTACAATGAAGTCTCACTTCCCCCCGGTCAAAAGGGCCATCTGAAAAAAGTGTAAAATCCAGAAAGGCAGGACAGGCCATGGAGAACTGGGAGCCTTGTTATGCTGATGGGCGGGATGTAAATTGCCAACAGACACTCGGGAGAAGTGTATGGTGTTTCCTGAAACATCTAAAAAACAAAGCAACAGAGCCTAGGGCACTTCCACTTATGGTCCTATAGCTTAGGGAAATTAAAATCAAAAAGACACAGCCACCCCAAAGTTTGGGACGCCTCTGTTTACAAGAACCTCGTTTACAGTACAAGTTCAACATCGCAGAAAGTGAAAAATGGATAAAGAAGTTGTGGTATTTACTTACAAAGCAATATCACTCAGCAATGAAATCTATGTCATCAGGCCCTTAGCAGCACAATGAGTGGATTCAGGTATGATGATTCTAACTGAAATAAGTCACACAGAAAAAGAAACATCATAAGATATCAGTAATACACGGAATGTAAACTTGGCTACACAGGAACTGAATTACAGAACAGAACAGGGTCTCAAATTTAGAAAACCAACTTATGCTTGCTTAAGGGGAAAGGTGAGTTGGGGTGCTGCATAAAACCAGAGATTGAAATGAACACAGATAAAGTTCCTTAAGCCAAATATGGAATAGACAAGAGCTACTCCTTGCTCAACGAAATGGACTCAACACCGCATATTAAATGCCTAAGAATGTACCTGACTAGTAAGTATCTTAAAACCTATGGATTGCTATGTCTCCGAAAGAGAATCAAGCATGTGTACAGGGGCATAAACGCAGCAGTGATAGGATTGGAGAGGTTTGGTGAGCAAATGAAGACCCTCTGAAGTCATATTGCATGGTACCCATTCCACGGGTTTCAACTACCCAGGTTTAAGGTATTCTTCCTTCAGCTAAAACATGCATGTGGAACCTAGAGTATGATCAACCATGTGATCGGGAGACGTGTTCAAATATGTCTCAGTTTTCGTACCCTGGTACTCGGGTGCAACATTCCAGACGCTTTACTAACACCCTCCCGACTTGGAG
The DNA here is from genome assembly GCF_039906515.1 of Pseudorca crassidens. Lineage (NCBI taxonomy): Eukaryota > Metazoa > Chordata > Mammalia > Artiodactyla > Delphinidae > Pseudorca > Pseudorca crassidens. Next base: position 17,353 of record NW_027136247.1, on the reverse strand, counting down.
AGTCAGTCCCTTTAACCTCCTGTTTGGCCCAGTTTGCAATTTCTGCGGAAGATGAACAGGAATAGCGAGAACCAATGAGAGACTAGCTGGAGGTGTCTGGACGGGCAAATTTAACCCTCATTTCCCACCAGGAAGAGGAATTAACCAAAGGCTCAGCGTGCCGTGCCGGAACCAGATTAGGGCCTGAAGCCATCCTGCGGTGTTGCGGCCAGCTCAAAAGAAAGCGAGTTGAAGAAAGGAGCTCAGGGGCACTGTAATTCACAAACCTGCAGAGTTATAAATGACAGCTATCGTCCAAAAATATACTGAAGTAAGGCTGCCAAGAGGACTTGAAAGCAGGGCAGAATTGCAGGAAACCGATTTCAGGAGGCAGACTGGAATTGCATTGAAAGCATAGGAAAAGAGGCAGAACGTCCACAATGATGCACTTGGCCAAAAAGGGCGTATGCGTTTTTTCCTGAATATATTCAGGAAAAAACGCATACGCCCTTTTTGGCCAACCAAGCAAGCTTGCAAAGGAAATCTGCACTACAATGAAGTCTCACTTCCCCCCGGTCAAAAGGGCCATCTGAAAAAAGTGTAAAATCCAGAAAGGCAGGACAGGCCATGGAGAACTGGGAGCCTTGTTATGCTGATGGGCGGGATGTAAATTGCCAACAGACACTCGGGAGAAGTGTATGGTGTTTCCTGAAACATCTAAAAAACAAAGCAACAGAGCCTAGGGCACTTCCACTTATGGTCCTATAGCTTAGGGAAATTAAAATCAAAAAGACACAGCCACCCCAAAGTTTGGGACGCCTCTGTTTACAAGAACCTCGTTTACAGTACAAGTTCAACATCGCAGAAAGTGAAAAATGGATAAAGAAGTTGTGGTATTTACTTACAAAGCAATATCACTCAGCAATGAAATCTATGTCATCAGGCCCTTAGCAGCACAATGAGTGGATTCAGGTATGATGATTCTAACTGAAATAAGTCACACAGAAAAAGAAACATCATAAGATATCAGTAATACACGGAATGTAAACTTGGCTACACAGGAACTGAATTACAGAACAGAACAGGGTCTCAAATTTAGAAAACCAACTTATGCTTTCTTAAGGGTAAAGGTGAGTTGGGGTGCTGCATAAAACCAGAGATTGAAATGAGCACAGATAAAGTTCCTTAAGCCAAATATGGAATAGACAAGAGCTACCTCTTGCTCAACGAAATGGACTCAACACCGCATATTAAATGCCTAAGAATGTACCTGACTAGTAAGTATCTTAAAACCTATGGATTGCTATGTCTCCGAAAGAGAATCAAGCATGTGTACAGGGGCATAAACGCAGCAGTGATAGGATTGGAGAGGTTCGGTGAGCAAATGAAGACCCTTTGAAGTCATATTGCATGGTACCCATTCCACGGGTTTCAACTACCCAGGTTTAAGGTATTCTTCCTTCAGCTAAAACATGCATGTGGAACCTAGAGTCTGATCAACCATGTGATCGGGAGACGTGTTCAAATATGTCTCAGTTTTCGTACCCTGGTACTCGGGTGCAACATTCCAGACGCTTTACTAACACCCTCCCGACTTGGAGAGTCAGTCCCTTTAACCTCCTGTTTGGCCCAGTTTGCAATTTCTGCGGAAGATGAACAGGAATAGCGAGAACCAATGAGAGACTAGCTGGAGGTGTCTGGACGGGCAAATTTAACTCTCATTTCCCACCAGGAAGAGGAATTAACCAAAGGCTCAGCGTGCCGTGCCGGAACCAGATTAGGGCCTGAAGCCATCCTGCGGTGTTGCGGCCAGCTCAAAAGAAAGCGAGTTGAAGAAAGGAGCTCAGGGGCACTGTAATTCACAAACCTGCAGAGTTATAAATGACAGCTATCGTCCAAAAATATACTGAAGTAAGGCTGCCAAGAGGACTTGAAAGCGGGGCAGAATTGCAGGAAACCGATTTCAGGAGGTAGACTGGAATTGCATTGAAAGGATAGGAAAAGAGGCAGAACGTCCACAATGATGCACTTGGCCAAAAAGGGCGTATGCGTTTTTTCCTGAATATATTCAGGAAAAAACGCATACGCCCTTTTTGGCCAACCAAGCAAGCTTGCAAAGGAAATCTGCACTACAATGAAGTCTCACTTCCCCCCGGTCAAAAGGGCCATCTGAAAAAAGTGTAAAATCCAGAAAGGCAGGACAGGCCATGGAGAACTGGGAGCCTTGTTATGCTGATGGGCGGGATGTAAATTGCCAACAGACACTCGGGAGAAGTGTATGGTGTTTCCTGAAACATCTAAAAAACAAAGCAACAGAGCCTAGGGCACTTCCACTTATGGTCCTATAGCTTAGGGAAATTAAAATCAAAAAGACACAGCCACCCCAAAGTTTGGGATGCCTCTGTTTACAAGAACCTCGTTTACAGTACAAGTTCAACATCGCAGAAAGTGAAAAATGGATAAAGAAGTTGTGGTATTTACTTACAAAGCAATATCACTCAGCAATGAAATCTATGTCATCAGGCCCTTAGCAGCACAATGAGTGGATTCAGGTATGATGATTCTAACTGAAATAAGTCACACAGAAAAAGAAACATCATAAGATATCAGTAATACACGGAATGTAAACTTGGCTACACAGGAACTGAATTACAGAACAGAACAGGGTCTCAAATTTAGAAAACCAACTTATGCTTGCTTAAGGGGAAAGGTGAGTTGGGGTGCTGCATAAAACCAGACATTGAAATGAGCACAGATAAAGTTCCTTAAGCCAAATATGGAATAGACAAGAGCTACTCCTTGCTCAACGAAATGGACTCAACACCGCATATTAAATGCCTAAGAATGTACCTGACTAGTAAGTATCTTAAAACCTATGGATTGCTATGTCTCCGAAAGAGAATCAAGCATGTGTACAGGGGCATAAACGCAGCAGTGATAGGATTGGAGAGGTTCGGTGAGCAAATGAAGACCCTTTGAAGTCATATTGCATGGTACCCATTCCACGGGTTTCAACTACCCAGGTTTAAGGTATTCTTCCTTCAGCTAAAACATGCATGTGGAACCTAGAGTATGATCAACCATGTGATCGGGAGACGTGTTCAAATATGTCTCAGTTTTCGTACCCTGGTACTCGGGTGCAACATTCCAGACGCTTTACTAACACCCTCCCGACTTGGAGAGTCAGTCCCTTTAACCTCCTGTTTGGCCCAGTTTGCAATTTCTGCGGAAGATGAACAGGAATAGCGAGAACCAATGAGAGACTAGCTGGAGGTGTCTGGACGGGCAAATTTAACTCTCATTTCCCACCAGGAAGAGGAATTAACCAAAGGCTCAGCGTGCCGTGCCGGAACCAGATTAGGGCCTGAAGCCATCCTGCGGTGTTGCGGCCAGCTCAAAAGAAAGCGAGTTGAAGAAAGGAGCTCAGGGGCACTGTAATTCACAAACCTGCAGAGTTATAAATGACAGCTATCGTCCAAAAATATACTGAAGTAAGGCTGCCAAGAGGACTTGAAAGCAGGGCAGAATTGCAGGAAACCGATTTCAGGAGGCAGACTGGAATTGCATTGAAAGCATAGGAAAAGAGGCAGAACGTCCACAATGATGCACTTGGCCAAAAAGGGCGTATGCGTTTTTTCCTGAATATATTCAGGAAAAAACGCATACGCCCTTTTTGGCCAACCAAGCAAGCTTGCAAAGGAAATCTGCACTACAATGAAGTCTCACTTCCCCCCGGTCAAAAGGGCCATCTGAAAAAAGTGTAAAATCCAGAAAGGCAGGACAGGCCATGGAGAACTGGGAGCCTTGTTATGCTGATGGGCGGGATGTAAATTGCCAACAGACACTCGGGAGAAGTGTATGGTGTTTCCTGAAACATCTAAAAAACAAAGCAACAGAGCCTAGGGCACTTCCACTTATGGTCCTATAGCTTAGGGAAATTAAAATCAAAAAGACACAGCCACCCCAAAGTTTGGGACGCCTCTGTTTACAAGAACCTCGTTTACAGTACAAGTTCAACATCGCAGAAAGTGAAAAATGGATAAAGAAGTTGTGGTATTTACTTACAAAGCAATATCACTCAGCAATGAAATCTATGTCATCAGGCCCTTAGCAGCACAATGAGTGGATTCAGGTATGATGATTCTAACTGAAATAAGTCACACAGAAAAAGAAACATCATAAGATATCAGTAATACACGGAATGTAAACTTGGCTACACAGGAACTGAATTACAGAACAGAACAGGGTCTCAAATTTAGAAAACCAACTTATGCTTGCTTAAGGGTAAAGGTGAGATGGGGTGCTGCATAAAACCAGAGATTGAAATGAACACAGATAAAGTTCCTTAAGCCAAATATGGAATAGACAAGAGCTACTCCTTGCTCAACGAAATGGACTCAACACCGCATATTAAACGCCTAAGAATGTACCTGACTAGTCAGTATCTTAAAACCTATGGATTGCTATGTCTCCGAAAGAGAATCAAGCATGTGTACAGGGGCATAAACGCAGCAGTGATAGGATTGGAGAGGTTCGGTGAGCAAATGAAGACCCTTTGAAGTCATACTGCATGGTACCCATTCCACGGGTTTCAACTACCCAGTTTTAAGGTATTCTTCCTTCAGGTAAAACATGCATGGGGAACCTAGAGTATGATCAACCATGTGATCGGGAGACGTGTTCAAATATGTCTCAGTTTTCGTACCCTGGTACTCGGGTGCAACATTCCAGACGCTTTATTAACACCCTCCCGACTTGGAGAGTCAGTCCCTTCAACCTCCTGTTTGGCCCAGTTTGCAATTTCTGCGGAAGATGAACAGGAATAGTGAGAACCAATGAGACACTAGCTGGAGGTGTCTGGACGGGCAAATTTAACTCTCATTTCCCACCAGGAAGAGGAATTAACCAAAGGCTCAGCGTGCCGTGCCGGAACCAGATTAGGGCCTGAAGCCATCCTGCGGTGTTGCGGCCAGCTCAAAAGAAAGCGAGTTGAAGAAAGGAGCTCAGGGCCACTGTAATTCACAAACCTGCAGAGTTATAAATGACAGCTATCGTCCAAAAATATACTGAAGTAAGGCTGCCAAGAGGACTTGAAAGCGGGGCAGAATTGCAGGAAACCGATTTCAGGAGGTAGACTGGAATTGTATTGAAAGCATAGGAAAAGAGGCAGAACGTCCACAATGATGCACTTGGCCAAAAAGGGCGTATGTGTTTTTTCCTGAATATATTCAGGAAAAAACGCATACGCCCTTTTTGGCCAACCAAGCAAGCTTGCAAAGGAAATCTGCACTACAATGAAGTCTCACTTCCCCCCGGTCAAAAGGGCCATCTGAAAAAAGTGTAAAATCCAGAAAGGCAGGACAGGCCATGGAGAACTGGGAGCCTTGTTATGCTGATGGGCGGGATGTAAATTGCCAACAGCCACTCGGGAGAAGTGTATGGTGTTTCCTGAAACATCTAAAAAACAAAGCAACAGAGCCTAGGGCACTTCCACTTATGGTCCTATAGCTTAGGGAAATTAAAATCAAAAAGACACAGCCACCCCAAAGTTTGGGACGCCTCTGTTTACAAGAACCTCGTTTACAGTACAAGTTCAACATCGCAGAAAGTGAAAAATGGATAAAGAAGTTGTGGTATTTACTTACAAAGCAATATCACTCAGCAATGAAATCTATGTCATCAGGCCCTTAGCAGCACAATGAGTGGATTCAGGTATGATGATTCTAACTGAAATAAGTCACACAGAAAAAGAAACATCATAAGATATCAGTAATACACGGAATGTAAACTTGGCTACACAGGAACTGAATTACAGAACAGAACAGGGTCTCAAATTTAGAAAACCAACTTATGCTTGCTTAAGGGGAAAGGTGAGTTGGGGTGCTGCATAAAACCAGAGATTGAAATCAGCACAGATAAAGTTCCTTAAGCCAAATATGGAATAGACAAGAGCTACTCCTTGCTCAACGAAATGGACACAACACCGCATATTAAATGCCTAAGAATGTACCTGACTAGTAAGTATCTTAAAACCTATGGATTGCTATGTCTCTGAAAGGGAATCAAGCATGTGTACAGGGGCATAAACGCAGCAGTGATAGGATTGGAGAGGTTTGGTGAGCAAATGAAGACCCTCTGAAGTCATATTGCATGGTACCCATTCCACGGGTTTCAACTACCCAGGTTTAAGGTATTCTTCCTTCAGCTAAAACATGCATGTGGAACCTAGAGTATGATCAACCATGTGATCGGGAGACGTGTTCAAATATGTCTCAGTTTTCGTACCCTGGTACTCGGGTGCAACATTCCAGACGCTTTACTAACACCCTCCCGACTTGGAGAGTCAGTCCCTTTAACCTCCTGTTTGGCCCAGTTTGCAATTTCTGCGGAAGATGAACAGGAATAGCGAGAACCAATGAGAGACTAGCTGGAGGTGTCTGGACGGGCAAATTTAACTCTCATTTCCCACCAGGAAGAGGAATTAACCAAAGGCTCAGCGTGCCGTGCCGGAACCAGATTAGGGCCTGAAGCCATCCTGCGGTGTTGCGGCCAGCTCAAAAGAAAGCGAGTTGAAGAAAGGAGCTCAGGGGCACTGTAATTCACAAACCTGCAGAGTTATAAATGACAGCTATCGTCCAAAAATATACTGAAGTAAGGCTGCCAAGAGGACTTGAAAGCGGGGCAGAATTGCAGGAAACCGATTTCAGGAGGTAGACTGGAATTGCATTGAAAGGATAGGAAAAGAGGCAGAACGTCCACAATGATGCACTTGGCCAAAAAGGGCGTATGCGTTTTTTCCTGAATATATTCAGGAAAAAACGCATACGCCCTTTTTGGCCAACCAAGCAAGCTTGCAAAGGAAATCTGCACTACAATGAAGTCTCACTTCCCCCCGGTCAAAAGGGCCATCTGAAAAAAGTGTAAAATCCAGAAAGGCAGGACAGGCCATGGAGAACTGGGAGCCTTGTTATGCTGATGGGCGGGATGTAAATTGCCAACAGACACTCGGGAGAAGTGTATGGTGTTTCCTGAAACATCTAAAAAACAAAGCAACAGAGCCTAGGGCACTTCCACTTATGGTCCTATAGCTTAGGGAAATTAAAATCAAAAAGACACAGCCACCCCAAAGTTTGGGACGCCTCTGTTTACAAGAACCTCGTTTACAGTACAAGTTCAACATCGCAGAAAGTGAAAAATGGATAAAGAAGTTGTGGTATTTACTTACAAAGCAATATCACTCAGCAATGAAATCTATGTCATCAGGCCCTTAGCAGCACAATGAGTGGATTCAGGTATGATGATTCTAACTGAAATAAGTCACACAGAAAAAGAAACATCATAAGATATCAGTAATACACGGAATGTAAACTTGGCTACACAGGAACTGAATTACAGAACAGAACAGGGTCTCAAATTTAGAAAACCAACTTATGCTTGCTTAAGGGGAAAGGTGAGTTGGGGTGCTGCATAAAACCAGAGATTGAAATGAACACAGATAAAGTTCCTTAAGCCAAATATGGAATAGACAAGAGCTACTCCTTGCTCAACGAAATGGACTCAACACCGCATATTAAATGCCTAAGAATGTACCTGACTAGTAAGTATCTTAAAACCTATGGATTGCTATGTCTCCGAAAGAGAATCAAGCATGTGTACAGGGGCATAAACGCAGCAGTGATAGGATTGGAGAGGTTTGGTGAGCAAATGAAGACCCTCTGAAGTCATATTGCATGGTACCCATTCCACGGGTTTCAACTACCCAGGTTTAAGGTATTCTTCCTTCAGCTAAAACATGCATGTGGAACCTAGAGTATGATCAACCATGTGATCGGGAGACGTGTTCAAATATGTCTCAGTTTTCGTACCCTGGTACTCGGGTGCAACATTCCAGACGCTTTACTAACACCCTCCCGACTTGGAGAGTCAGTCCCTTTAACCTCCTGTTTGGCCCAGTTTGCAATTTCTGCGGAAGATGAACAGGAATAGCGAGAACCAATGAGAGACTAGCTGGAGGTGTCTGGACGGGCAAATTTAACCCTCATTTCCCACCAGGAAGAGGAATTAACCAAAGGCTCAGCGTGCCGTGCCGGAACCAGATTAGGGCCTGAAGCCATCCTGCGGTGTTGCGGCCAGCTCAAAAGAAAGCGAGTTGAAGAAAGGAGCTCAGGGGCACTGTAATTCACAAACCTGCAGAGTTATAAATGACAGCTATCGTCCAAAAATATACTGAAGTAAGGCTGCCAAGAGGACTTGAAAGCGGGGCAGAATTGCAGGAAACCGATTTCAGGAGGTAGACTGGAATTGCATTGAAAGCATAGGAAAAGAGGCAGAACGTCCACAATGATGCACTTGGCCAAAAAGGGCGTATGCGTTTTTTCCTGAATATATTCAGGAAAAAACGCATACGCCCTTTTTGGCCAACCAAGCAAGCTTGCAAAGGAAATCTGCACTACAATGAAGTCTCACTTCCCCCCGGTCAAAAGGGCCATCTGAAAAAAGTGTAAAATCCAGAAAGGCAGGACAGGCCATGGAGAACTGGGAGCCTTGTTATGCTGATGGGCGGGATGTAAATTGCCAACAGACACTCGGGAGAAGTGTATGGTGTTTCCTGAAACATCTAAAAAACAAAGCAACAGAGCCTAGGGCACTTCCACTTATGGTCCTATAGCTTAGGGAAATTAAAATCAAAAAGACACAGCCACCCCAAAGTTTGGGACGCCTCTGTTTACAAGAACCTCGTTTACAGTACAAGTTCAACATCGCAGAAAGTGAAAAATGGATAAAGAAGTTGTGGTATTTACTTACAAAGCAATATCACTCAGCAATGAAATCTATGTCATCAGGCCCTTAGCAGCACAATGAGTGGATTCAGGTATGATGATTCTAACTGAAATAAGTCACACAGAAAAAGAAACATCATAAGATATCAGTAATACACGGAATGTAAACTTGGCTACACAGGAACTGAATTACAGAACAGAACATGGTCTCAAATTTAGAAAACCAACTTATGCTTTCTTAAGGGTAAAGGTGAGTTGGGGTGCTGCATAAAACCAGAGATTGAAATGAGCACAGATAAAGTTCCTTAAGCCAAATATGGAATAGACAAGAGCTACCTCTTGCTCAACGAAATGGACTCAACACCGCATATTAAATGCCTAAGAATGTACCTGACTAGTAAGTATCTTAAAACCTATGGATTGCTATGTCTCCGAAAGAGAATCAAGCATGTGTACAGGGGCATAAACGCAGCAGTGATAGGATTGGAGAGGTTCGGTGAGCAAATGAAGACCCTTTGAAGTCATATTGCATGGTACCCATTCCACGGGTTTCAACTACCCAGGTTTAAGGTATTCTTCCTTCAGCTAAAACATGCATGTGGAACCTAGAGTCTGATCAACCATGTGATCGGGAGACGTGTTCAAATATGTCTCAGTTTTCGTACCCTGGTACTCGGGTGCAACATTCCAGACGCTTTACTAACACCCTCCCGACTTGGAGAGTCAGTCCCTTTAACCTCCTGTTTGGCCCAGTTTGCAATTTCTGCGGAAGATGAACAGGAATAGCGAGAACCAATGAGAGACTAGCTGGAGGTGTCTGGACGGGCAAATTTAACTCTCATTTCCCACCAGGAAGAGGAATTAACCAAAGGCTCAGCGTGCCGTGCCGGAACCAGATTAGGGCCTGAAGCCATCCTGCGGTGTTGCGGCCAGCTCAAAAGAAAGCGAGTTGAAGAAAGGAGCTCAGGGGCACTGTAATTCACAAACCTGCAGAGTTATAAATGACAGCTATCGTCCAAAAATATACTGAAGTAAGGCTGCCAAGAGGACTTGAAAGCGGGGCAGAATTGCAGGAAACCGATTTCAGGAGGTAGACTGGAATTGCATTGAAAGGATAGGAAAAGAGGCAGAACGTCCACAATGATGCACTTGGCCAAAAAGGGCGTATGCGTTTTTTCCTGAATATATTCAGGAAAAAACGCATACGCCCTTTTTGGCCAACCAAGCAAGCTTGCAAAGGAAATCTGCACTACAATGAAGTCTCACTTCCCCCCGGTCAAAAGGGCCATCTGAAAAAAGTGTAAAATCCAGAAAGGCAGGACAGGCCATGGAGAACTGGGAGCCTTGTTATGCTGATGGGCGGGATGTAAATTGCCAACAGACACTCGGGAGAAGTGTATGGTGTTTCCTGAAACATCTAAAAAACAAAGCAACAGAGCCTAGGGCACTTCCACTTATGGTCCTATAGCTTAGGGAAATTAAAATCAAAAAGACACAGCCACCCCAAAGTTTGGGATGCCTCTGTTTACAAGAACCTCGTTTACAGTACAAGTTCAACATCGCAGAAAGTGAAAAATGGATAAAGAAGTTGTGGTATTTACTTACAAAGCAATATCACTCAGCAATGAAATCTATGTCATCAGGCCCTTAGCAGCACAATGAGTGGATTCAGGTATGATGATTCTAACTGAAATAAGTCACACAGAAAAAGAAACATCATAAGATATCAGTAATACACGGAATGTAAACTTGGCTACACAGGAACTGAATTACAGAACAGAACAGGGTCTCAAATTTAGAAAACCAACTTATGCTTGCTTAAGGGGAAAGGTGAGTTGGGGTGCTGCATAAAACCAGAGATTGAAATGAACACAGATAAAGTTCCTTAAGCCAAATATGGAATAGACAAGAGCTACTCCTTGCTCAACGAAATGGACTCAACACCGCATATTAAATGCCTAAGAATGTACCTGACTAGTAAGTATCTTAAAACCTATGGATTGCTATGTCTCCGAAAGAGAATCAAGCATGTGTACAGGGGCATAAACGCAGCAGTGATAGGATTGGAGAGGTTTGGTGAGCAAATGAAGACCCTCTGAAGTCATATTGCATGGTACCCATTCCACGGGTTTCAACTACCCAGGTTTAAGGTATTCTTCCTTCAGCTAAAACATGCATGTGGAACCTAGAGTATGATCAACCATGTGATCGGGAGACGTGTTCAAATATGTCTCAGTTTTCGTACCCTGGTACTCGGGTGCAACATTCCAGACGCTTTACTAACACCCTCCCGACTTGGAGAGTCAGTCCCTTTAACCTCCTGTTTGGCCCAGTTTGCAATTTCTGCGGAAGATGAACAGGAATAGCGAGAACCAATGAGAGACTAGCTGGAGGTGTCTGGACGGGCAAATTTAACCCTCATTTCCCACCAGGAAGAGGAATTAACCAAAGGCTCAGCGTGCCGTGCCGGAACCAGATTAGGGCCTGAAGCCATCCTGCGGTGTTGCGGCCAGCTCAAAAGAAAGCGAGTTGAAGAAAGGAGCTCAGGGGCACTGTAATTCACAAACCTGCAGAGTTATAAATGACAGCTATCGTCCAAAAATATACTGAAGTAAGGCTGCCAAGAGGACTTGAAAGCGGGGCAGAATTGCAGGAAACCGATTTCAGGAGGTAGACTGGAATTGCATTGAAAGCATAGGAAAAGAGGCAGAACGTCCACAATGATGCACTTGGCCAAAAAGGGCGTATGCGTTTTTTCCTGAATATATTCAGGAAAAAACGCATACGCCCTTTTTGGCCAACCAAGCAAGCTTGCAAAGGAAATCTGCACTACAATGAAGTCTCACTTCCCCCCGGTCAAAAGGGCCATCTGAAAAAAGTGTAAAATCCAGAAAGGCAGGACAGGCCATGGAGAACTGGGAGCCTTGTTATGCTGATGGGCGGGATGTAAATTGCCAACAGACACTCGGGAGAAGTGTATGGTGTTTCCTGAAACATCTAAAAAACAAAGCAACAGAGCCTAGGGCACTTCCACTTATGGTCCTATAGCTTAGGGAAATTAAAATCAAAAAGACACAGCCACCCCAAAGTTTGGGACGCCTCTGTTTACAAGAACCTCGTTTACAGTACAAGTTCAACATCGCAGAAAGTGAAAAATGGATAAAGAAGTTGTGGTATTTACTTACAAAGCAATATCACTCAGCAATGAAATCTATGTCATCAGGCCCTTAGCAGCACAATGAGTGGATTCAGGTATGATGATTCTAACTGAAATAAGTCACACAGAAAAAGAAACATCATAAGATATCAGTAATACACGGAATGTAAACTTGGCTACACAGGAACTGAATTACAGAACAGAACAGGGTCTCAAATTTAGAAAACCAACTTATGCTTGCTTAAGGGGAAAGGTGAGTTGGGGTGCTGCATAAAACCAGAGATTGAAATGAGCACAGATAAAGTTCCTTAAGCCAAATATGGAATAGACAAGAGCTACCTCTTGCTCAACGAAATGGACTCAACACCGCATATTAAATGCCTAAGAATGTACCTGACTAGTAAGTATCTTAAAACCTATGGATTGCTATGTCTCCGAAAGAGAATCAAGCATGTGTACAGGGGCATAAACGCAGCAGTGATAGGATTGGAGAGGTTCGGTGAGCAAATGAAGACCCTTTGAAGTCATATTGCATGGTACCCATTCCACGGGTTTCAACTACCCAGGTTTAAGGTATTCTTCCTTCAGCTAAAACATGCATGTGGAACCTAGAGTCTGATCAACCATGTGATCGGGAGACGTGTTCAAATATGTCTCAGTTTTCGTACCCTGGTACTCGGGTGCAACATTCCAGACGCTTTACTAACACCCTCCCGACTTGGAGAGTCAGTCCCTTTAACCTCCTGTTTGGCCCAGTTTGCAATTTCTGCGGAAGATGAACAGGAATAGCGAGAACCAATGAGAGACTAGCTGGAGGTGTCTGGACGGGCAAATTTAACTCTCATTTCCCACCAGGAAGAGGAATTAACCAAAGGCTCAGCGTGCCGTGCCGGAACCAGATTAGGGCCTGAAGCCATCCTGCGGTGTTGCGGCCAGCTCAAAAGAAAGCGAGTTGAAGAAAGGAGCTCAGGGGCACTGTAATTCACAAACCTGCAGAGTTATAAATGACAGCTATCGTCCAAAAATATACTGAAGTAAGGCTGCCAAGAGGACTTGAAAGCGGGGCAGAATTGCAGGAAACCGATTTCAGGAGGTAGACTGGAATTGCATTGAAAGCATAGGAAAAGAGGCAGAACGTCCACAATGATGCACTTGGCCAAAAAGGGCGTATGCGTTTTTTCCTGAATATATTCAGGAAAAAACGCATACGCCCTTTTTGGCCAACCAAGCAAGCTTGCAAAGGAAATCTGCACTACAATGAAGTCTCACTTCCCCCCGGTCAAAAGGGCCATCTGAAAAAAGTGTAAAATCCAGAAAGGCAGGACAGGCCATGGAGAACTGAGAGCCTTGTTATGCTGATGGGCGGGATGTAAATTGCCAACAGACACTCGGGAGAAGTGTATGGTGTTTCCTGAAACATCTAAAAAACAAAGCAACAGAGCCTAGGGCACTTCCACTTATGGTCCTATAGCTTAGGGAAATTAAAATCAAAAAGACACAGCCACCCCAAACATTGGAACGCCTCTGTTTACAAGAACCTCGTTTACAGTACAAGTTCAACATCGCAGAAAGTGAAAAATGGATAAAGAAGTTGTGGTATTTACTTACAAAGCAATATCACTCAGCAATGAAATCTATGTCATCAGGCCCTTAGCAGCACAATGAGTGGATTCAGGTATGATGATTCTAACTGAAATAAGTCACACAGAAAAAGAAACATCATAAGATATCAGTAATACACGGAATGTAAACTTGGCTACACAGGAACTGAATTACAGAACAGAACAGGGTCTCAAATTTAGAAAACCAACTTATGCTTGCTTAAGGGTAAAGGTGAGTTGGGGTGCTGCATAAAACCAGAGATTGAAATGAGCACAGATAAAGTTCCTTAAGCCAAATATGGAATAGACAAGAGCTACCTCTTGCTCAACGAAATGGACTCAACACCGCATATTAAATGCCTAAGAATGTACCTGACTAGTAAGTATCTTAAAACCTATGGATTGCTATGTCTCCGAAAGAGAATCAAGCATGTGTACAGGGGCATAAACGCAGCAGTGATAGGATTGGAGAGGTTCGGTGAGCAAATGAAGACCCTTTGAAGTCATATTGCATGGTACCCGTTCCACGGGTTTCAACTACCCAGGTTTAAGGTATTCTTCCTTCAGCTAAAACATGCATGTGCAACCTAGAGTATGATCAACCATGTGATCGGGAGACGTGTTCAAATATGTCTCAGTTTTCGTACCCTGGTACTCGGGTACAACATTCCAGACGCTTTACTAACACCCTCCCGATTTGGAGAGTCAGTCCCTTTAACCTCCTGTTTGGCCCAGTTTGCAATTTCTGCGGAAGATGAACAGGAATAGCGAGAACCAATGAGAGACTAGCTGGAGGTGTCTGAACGGGCAAATTTAACTCTCATTTCCCACCAGGAAGAGGAATTAACCAAAGGCTCAGCGTGCCGTGCCGGAACCAGATTAGGGCCTGAAGCCATCCTGCGGTGTTGCAGCCAGCTCAAAAGAAAGCGAGTTGAAGAAAGGAGCTCAGGGGCACTGTAATTCACAAACCTGCAGAGTTATAAATGACAGCTATCGTCCAAAAATATACTGAAGTAAGGCTGCCAAGAGGACTTGAAAGCGGGGCAGAATTGCAGGAAACCGATTTCAGGAGGCAGACTGAAATTGCATTGAAAGCATAGGAAAAGAGGCAGAACGTCCACAATGATGCACTTGGCCAAAAAGGGCGTATGCGTTTTTTCCTGAATATATTCAGGAAAAAACGCATACGCCCTTTTTGGCCAACCAAGCAAGCTTGCAAAGGAAATCTGCACTACAATGAAGTCTCACTTCCCCCCGGTCAAAAGGGCCATCTGAAAAAAGTGTAAAATCCAGAAAGGCAGGACAGGCCATGGAGAACTGGGAGCCTTGTTATGCTGATGGGCGGGATGTAAATTGCCAACAGACACTCGGGAGAAGTGTATGGTGTTTCCTGAAACATCTAAAAAACAAAGCAACAGAGCCTAGGGCACTTCCACTTATGGTCCTATAGCTTAGGGAAATTAAAATCAAAAAGACACAGCCACCCCAAAGTTTGGGACGCCTCTGTTTACAAGAACCTCGTTTACAGTACAAGTTCAACATCGCAGAAAGTGAAAAATGGATAAAGAAGTTGTGGTATTTACTTACAAAGCAATATCACTCAGCAATGAAATCTATGTCATCAGGCCCTTAGCAGCACAATGAGTGGATTCAGGTATGATGATTCTAACTGAAATAAGTCACACAGAAAAAGAAACATCATAAGATATCAGTAATACACGGAATGTAAACTTGGCTACACAGGAACTGAATTACAGAACAGAACAGGGTCTCAAATTTAGAAAACCAACTTATGCTTGCTTAAGGGGAAAGGTGAGTTGGGGTGCTGCATAAAACCAGAGATTGAAATGAGCACAGATAAAGTTCCTTAAGCCAAATATGGAATAGACAAGAGCTACTCCTTGCTCAACGAAATGGACTCAACACCGCATATTAAATGCCTAAGAATGTACCTGACTAGTAAGTATCTTAAAACCTATGGATTGCTATGTCTCTGAAAGAGAATCAAGCATGTGTACAGGGGCATAAACGCAGCAGTGATAGGATTGGAGAGGTTCGGTGAGCAAATGAAGACCCTTTGAAGTCATATTGCATGGTACCCATTCCACGGGTTTCAACTACCCAGGTTTAAGGTATTCTTCCTTCAGCTAAAACATGCATGTGGAACCTAGAGTCTGATCAACCATGTGATCGGGAGACGTGTTCAAATATGTCTCAGTTTTCGTACCCTGGTACTCGGGTGCAACATTCCAGACGCTTTACTAACACCCTCCCGACTTGGAGAGTCAGTCCCTTTAACCTCCTGTTTGGCCCAGTTTGCAATTTCTGCGGAAGATGAACAGGAATAGCGAGAACCAATGAGAGACTAGCTGGAGGTGTCTGGACGGGCAAATTTAACTCTCATTTCCCACCAGGAAGAGGAATTAACCAAAGGCTCAGCGTGTCGTGCCGGAACCAGATTAGGGCCTGAAGCCATCCTGCGGTGTTGCGGCCAGCTCAAAAGAAAGCGAGTTGAAGAAAGGAGCTCAGGGGCACTGTAATTCACAAACCTGCAGAGTTATAAATGACAGCTATCGTCCAAAAATATACTGAAGTAAGGCTGCCAAGAGGACTTGAAAGCGGGGCAGAATTGCAGGAAACCGATTTCAGGAGGTAGACTGGAATTGCATTGAAAGCATAGGAAAAGAGGCAGAACGTCCACAATGATGCACTTGGCCAAAAAGGGCGTATGCGTTTTTTCCTGAATATATTCAGGAAAAAACGCATACGCCCGTTTTGGCCAACCAAGCAAGCTTGCAAAGGAAATCTGCACTACAATGAAGTCTCACTTCCCCCCGGTCAAAAGGGCCATCTGAAAAAAGTGTAAAATCCAGAAAGGCAGGACAGGCCATGGAGAACTGGGAGCCTTGTTATGCTGATGGGCGGGATGTAAATTGCCAACAGACACTCGGGAGAAGTGTATGGTGTTTCCTGAAACATCTAAAAAACAAAGCAACAGAGCCTAGGGCACTTCCACTTATGGTCCTATAGCTTAGGGAAATTAAAATCAAAAAGACACAGCCACCCCAAAGTTTGGGACGCCTCTGTTTACAAGAACCTCGTTTACAGTACAAGTTCAACATCGCAGAAAGTGAAAAATGGATAAAGAAGTTGTGGTATTTACTTACAAAGCAATATCACTCAGCAATGAAATCTATGTCATCAGGCCCTTAGCAGCACAATGAGTGGATTCAGGTATGATGATTCTAACTGAAATAAGTCACACAGAAAAAGAAACATCATAAGATATCAGTAATACACGGAATGTAAACTTGGCTACACAGGAACTGAATTACAGAACAGAACAGGGTCTCAAATTTAGAAAACCAACTTATGCTTGCTTAAGGGGAAAGGTGAGTTGGGGTGCTGCATAAAACCAGAGATTGAAATGAGCACAGATAAAGTTCCTTAAGCCAAATATGGAATAGACAAGAGCTACTCCTTGCTCAACGAAATGGACACAACACCACATATTAAATGCCTAAGAATGTACCTGACTAGTAAGTATCTTAAAACCTATGGATTGCTATGTCTCCGAAAGAGAATCAAGCATGTGTACAGGGGCATAAACGCAGCAGTGATAGGATTGGAGAGGTTCGGTGAGCAAATGAAGACCCTTTGAAGTCATATTGCATGGTACCCATTCCACGGGTTTCAACTACCCAGGTTTAAGGTATTCTTCCTTCAGCTAAAACATGCATGTGGAACCTAGAGTATGATCAACCATGTGATCGGGAGACGTGTTCAAATATGTCTCAGTTTTCGTACCCTGGTACTCGGGTGCAACATTCCAGACG